>NC_087579.1:299968-427397 GCF_036250125.1 Pseudopipra pipra
TCTTTTTCTTGTGGTGGTTGAAGGTGCACTGTCTCCTTCAGGCACAGGCAGCCCACCAGGACACATTAGAAAAAATCCGAAGCAGTCATCTGGACTCCCTGAAAAACCAGTTAGAAGAGAGAATTAGAGATCTTGACCGTGCACTGGGAAGGATAAGAAGCAACCAAGCAGAAAGACCTTTTCAAAAAGAATCCACCCAGGCAGAAGTGGAAAAGTATAAAGAACTGTATGTGGTGGAAGCAAAAAGCAGAAAAAGCCTAGCCAAGAGACTGGAAAGGTAAGTCCCTGCTTTTTTTTACTGGTACTAAGAGACTCCTTTTTCCTCGTGCATTTTCCTTCTTAAATCCCTTTTCTACATCTGGCCAGCGTCAGGTGTGAAAGCATAACGTGGCATCTTTGTGGGGAAAGTTCCTTAAGACCTTGCCTTCATCAGACCTGTCTTCCTTTCTCTTTAGAGTTCCAGCAGTAACAGCACAGTAGCGCCACTCTGGCATTGCTGGTGTCTTTTTCAAGTTGCTGTTGTTTTAGCAGGCAGTCTTTTTGCCAGTCTCTAATCTCCTCATCCTGTGGGGGAGAGAAAAGACGAATCTTGTACCCTTTCCTGTTTGAATGAGGAGAGGCCTCTCGGAGAAGAGAGTTGGATTCTGTGAATCCAAACTAAGAAGGCTCTTGTTTGGCTTCGGTTTTGGCAGCGGGTCTGAGGGTTGAGCTTTCCTTGAGAAGGCCAGGGTAGGCCAGAGTTCTTCTGGAGGTGACACTGTCTGCTCCTTGCACTTGGTGTGATTTCTTAGAAACAGGCCCTGTGAACAAGCTCCGATCAAAGGATGTGCTGGTTTTGGACGGTCTTAATGCCCTTGGCTTTTAGAAGTGGGGTAATAGTGAAGGCTGTGGAGGGTAACTTTGCGAAAGCCTTCCTGCCAAAGATGACTCTGTGTGTGCTTGTGAATGTTTCAGAGCTAATGAGAGACTTGCAGAGGCCAACACCAAGCTCTTTTTGGAGCGCCACAGAAGCAGATCTGCAGTCCCAAGCAGCGCCGTCATCGGACACCTGGCTGCAAATCCACTTCTGGATTCAACTGGCCTGGGACGTCTTGGCACCGGTTTGGGACCGAGCAGAAGCCTGGGTCTCAGGCATCTGTGGTAAAGTGGAAGACTTCTGGTCATCAGGTTTGTCCAAATTTTCCAGAGTGGTCCAAGGCCCAAAAATACGGAACTGGAAGCAATGAGCTGTGGAACTCCATTCTTTGACAAGAGAAACCGTGGGAAAGAGCACTGTGGCGCAGGAACCTCCCCCCTAAGTTCTCCACTAAATTGACACATAGGGTGTGTGTGACCTATTTGAAATGGCTGATGTCACCGTGAGTGCCAAATGCCACCAGACATCTGTGAGACACCTTTTTCTTCATCAGTGATCTTCGTTCTAGCAGTTTCTTCCCTGGACCTTGCTTTAATCTGTTACTCTGGATAGGAGGCATTTGCTGGTGTAGTTCCTGCTACGTCTTCCTCCATGAAACAGCAGAGCTCCCTACTCCTTGGGAAGTCTTCACGGCCTTCTAATTTTGCAGCAATGCTGCAAGCTCTGCAATACCGCTGGTCCGAGTATGCCCTGTAGTCAGCAGTCAGTGTGATAGCACATCCCTGCCAGACTGCAGAGCATGATAGCAGGAGACGTGGAAACCACGCGCCAGGAGTTGTAATCAGCGGGACAGGCGCGTAGCATGGGATTGAGGCATGGGCAAGCAGGAGGCTTGGAAGCAGATGATCTTTAAGGTCCCTTTAAGGTCCCCTTTTGGGGTTTTCCCGGAATTCACTGCCTTTCCATCCCGCTGAGTTCTTTTTTTGTTCTTTCTGTCTGCAGGTTGCTGAACTTTCCCGGCAGCTGGAGAGGGAATGTCAAAAGCGCACGCAGCTGGAAGCCACAAGTCAGGGTTTGCAAGACGAGCTGTCTAGCCTGCGTGGGAAGTGGGAAAACCTGGAGAAGAGCAAATGCCAACTGCAAGAAGAGCTGGCAAAGCTCCAGCCTCATTTGGAGACCAGTGTGGTGGATGGCAGCCAGATCATGGCTAGGCTTGGCCAACGAAGATTTGGAAGGGCTCTCCCCACATTTGCTACAAGCGCGCTGGTGGCTAAAGAGGCCAATGCGAGACAGTCAAGATGGGTTGCAAAAGGCACAGCAGAAAGACTCCTTGGATGGGATCGGCAAGACACGATTCTTTCTGCGTTGTCTTCTCTCTTCGATGGTGATCCTGCGTGCGTTCTCAAAGGAAGCAGCAGCGTTAGAGACAGTGTGTCTGCAGACCTCTCGATTGGAGGCCAGAGTAGACCAGCGCTGGAGACCAATGTGGCCAAGGCTAAGATGTTGCTTCAGGGAGTCCTCGTGGCTCCTTTTGCGGGCTCCTCTCTTGCAGCAGCCAGTGGCAAGTTTGCCATAGATCACGATCTTAGGGAGGCGGTAGTCCTCCATCCTGGAGACGTGCCCTGCCCAACGCAGCCGTGTTCTCAGCAACATGGCCTCAGTGCTGGTAATTGCTGCCTGTTGTAGAACAGACGTATTAGTTCCGTAATCTGAGCAGCGGATGTTTAGGATTGTACGGAGACAGCGTTGATGGAAGCGTTCGAGGAGTCACAGGTGGTGGCGGTAAATGAGCCATGATTCGGACCCATCTGAGAGAGTAGACAGCACTATGGCTCTGTAAACCCTGATCTTTGTACTTTTCTTCAGGTGTTTATTTACAAGGACTCCCCGAAACAACCTCTCAGCCTTGGCCATATTGATCAACATAACTGGTCTACTCTGACCTCCAATCGGGAGGTCTGGAGACACACTATCTTTAACGCGGCTGATGCTTTTGAGAAAGCACGCAGGATCACTCTTGAGGAGAAAAGACAACGCAGAAAGAATCATGCCTTGCAGAATATATCTCCTAAGGAGTCTTTCTGCTGTGCCTTTTGCAACCGGCCGTGTCTATCTCGTGTTGGCCTTTTTAGCCACCAACGCGCTTGTAACAGACGTGGGTAGATCCCTTCCCAAATCTTCGTTCGTGAAACCTGGCCATGATGATGATGATGATGATGATTATTTCACCAGACTCTTTATGGAGTCTTCCGAAAGCTCTCGATGCCTTTGGTAACCTGTTGTGTCCCCTAGTAGGGGCAGTATCCAGTTCATTCTTCACGGGTTGTTGTGTAATGGACTGAATTGCTGAGTCTTGACCTACACGGTTGGTCCTGAAAAGAGTCTGAAAGTGTTCAGAGCATCAATTTAGAACGGCGGTTTCACCTGTGAGAAGCATTTGACCAT
Organism: Pseudopipra pipra; assembly: GCF_036250125.1. Lineage (NCBI taxonomy): Eukaryota > Metazoa > Chordata > Aves > Passeriformes > Pipridae > Pseudopipra > Pseudopipra pipra. The sequence goes on from NC_087579.1 coordinate 303,270, forward strand.
CTGCGCTGAGTAGAGGGCTTTGGGCCTGGTCTGTCGGTCCATATGCTGTTTTCAAGGCCTCCTAGAATCCTCTGTGATCACCCGTATCTGCGCATAATTGAATTTTTCCTGCTAGATTGATCCACCCCTTGTTTTGGATGTCACGAAGTTGCTGTTGGAGGTTGCTGCCTGCGAGACGAAAGGCCGCTTTTCTTCCATGAGCAGATGGCTGAGCAAGGTGTGCTCGGTGGGCAGTTCTCTTTTTCCTCCACAAATCCTGGATCTCTTGACTGTTTTCATCCAAGCAGCCCTTGTTCTTCTTGAAGGAGAAGCCTAAGGATTCTTCAGAGGACTGCAGGATACTATTTTCCATAGGTTGCCCAAATGATTCAGGAGAGGGATCTATGGAATGATCCTGGAGCCTAGTTTGAAGGTTTGCCTGAAAGCTGTCTCTCCCTTTAGCTGATTGAAGATCTTTAACTTGGAATCTCCTGCTCGGAATACCGGCCCTTTTAGGTTTGAACTTAAGGTTGAAGTGAAGTTTACAGCCAAACAGAACACTAGAAAAGGGATGTGGAAGAATGCGCCGAGCAGGAAATAAGACCAAAACTACAAGTCTGGTTCTCTACTCAACTGGGCATCTTGTCAACAATTTGAGTCTGAACAACCTCAGTCTGTGAGGAGGCTCTTGACTCCCGCTAGGTGTTCTTATGCCAACTTGGTCTTGAATAAACTGAAGAGTCTAGTAGGTGTCCTTGTTTTCTTCTGTTGCCCCTGCCGACTTTGCTTCTGCCATTCCCCGATCCCAAGGCTGTCCCCTCTTCTTCCCTCTGCTTGCCTCTGGGACAGGTGGGGACCTGTCCAGCTTGGGCAGAAAGGGTCTGGCTGCCAGAACTGTCCCGACATTTGAGGAGAACTGCTGCGTTTGGTGACAGAATTGGAGCTCTTTGGACCTAGGTGGGAGGGATGAGGAGAGTCCTATTTTTGAAGGTTTATTAAGGCTTTCTTCCCGGGCCGGGAGTTAAGACTTCTCTCTCTGCCCTTGGTCTGAGTGCAAATCAGTGCGGCAGACAATTTCAAGGCTGAAAGAGAAGCCAGGCCTGAAGGCCGAGCCAGAGCTCTCCTCTGCTCCCTTCAGCTCTGCTCACAGCTGCATCTTCAGCCCGTCCCAGAGGCCAGGCAAATGCATCCCCTTCCTCCGTGAAGGCTTGAAGCACAGTCCTGTTAAGATCCTGGCCTACAGGTGAGCTATTGCTTCTACTGGGTTGCCAGAGTCTTCCAGTGCTTTCGAGCCCTCCTCTTTGTGTTCTGGGCAGAAGACAATGGGTGAGCTTGTGGTAGCCATAAAACACAGGCAACTCCCTGATCCTGTGGGAAGCGGATGGGTTTGTAGCCCGCTGTAAGAGGGAAAGTTGGGAAGGATGCTGAAGCTGAAACCATACGCCGTTGAAATCTCAACCCAAACAATCTTTATTCCCAAGAGGTGGCCAACAAAAGGAAAAAACCCCAAGAGAGAGGAAGGAGGAGAAAAATAAGCCCTCGGTACGACTCCCCCAGTTGCCCAGGTGTTGCTTCTGAAGTTATCTTCCCGACCCAGAAGGCCTAGAATTGCCCAGAGCAGAAGCTGCATTCTGGGAGAGTCGGCAGGCTCACAAGATAGCTGGCGTGCCCGCCAAAGGCAACGTTGTCCTTTGATGTGAAGCTTGCGTCTGCCGAGCACGAGCCATCCGCTTTTTATCCAATTGATTGGCGATGTCCACCTGGGCAGGTGTGGTCAGCACCGCCCAGCCAGAGGCCTTCAGTCCCTCCCAATGTTCTGGAAGCGGTGCCCCTTCTGCGCACGCGTGTGTCCTTTGGAATCCCCCCCGTGCTTGCGCGCTGTACTTCAGGGGGTCTTTTCTAAATGAGTCTGGGGGCGTACTCCATCACCCTCCTGTTCCCTTTTTTCTTCAAATGCCCTTGGAAGGTGATCAGGCAATAATAAGACACCAATTAATTGTAGTTTGTCCAAAACGCTTCCTTCAAGGACGAAGTTGCCGTTTCTCAGTGCTTGTTTTCTCCTAAGTTGGCAGGAAAAGGGTAGACCCTCCCAGGCGGCTGGGCCAAAGAGAGACCAAAAGTATCAACATCCAATTAAGCCCCGATACACCCGCAAAGAAAAAGGGAAATTTCTTCAGCCCGCTTGCGGTCCATTGTAGCGTCCCTCCCCTGAGCAAGCTGGTGCAGAAGTTGTGGGCCTTCACTTGGTGTTGTCATTGGGACCAAGTGGGACAAGATGTGTTTGAAAGTTTCTTGCTGCCCTGCTGTGTGCTGCCTGTTGGCTGGTGGAGCATCAGCAGAGCAGAAACTGACTGTTGGCATCTGGCAAAGCAGCAGGTGAGAGCAGTTGCGAGGGGGGGAGGGGGGGGCGAGGTGTCTGCTCTTCAAGAGGGACAATGTCAGGGTTGAAAACAAGTCTGTGGGAAGGCAGACAGAGCTAAACAAGTCCCTGTAAGTCTGTAAATGCTGAACCATCATGGTGTGATGCAGGGCAGCCAATTGTGATATATGTTTATGAAAAAACACCAATGGTATTTTAACATGTATGTTATGCCCAGGGCTATGAGTCAGTGTTCTGTTCCAATAAAGGTTCTTTCCTCTCCTGTCTTGTTGCTTGGAAGTAGACTGTCTGCGTATTTTCTTTTATTGACCGCCACAACAATAACAGGACAAGAGAAAGGAGTTGGGGAATTGTCCTGGAAGTCTGGTCTGGTGGGCTTGGAGCACTGGGTGGGCATTTCTTGAGAGCTGTGGTGGCCTCCGCCTGCTTGGGCTGGGATGTCACTTCATGCTGAGCCTCATTTGATGGCAGTGTGCCCAGAGGCAGCCCGGCTCCAGGCTGAAGCAAAAAGCCAGAGCGGGTGATGGGGAGCTGCTCCAGCGCCTACCGCAGCCTGCGGCCCGGTGGGAGCGTCCCGGGCCCTGCCCCGGGGCGCCCTGAGGCGGGGCAGTGCCCACTCCCGCCGGCCGCCCTCACAAGGCCCAGGCCGCCTCCTTCCCACAAGGCCCAGCAGGGCCGCCCTCACACCTGCCCCGCCCTGCCCTGCCCCGCCCGGCCCCACCCTGCCCCGTGGCCTCTGTCACACCCCACGCTGACGTGCTGAGCCTTCCACCAGCCATTGTGACACCACAGGCGCCAGTCGGGCACGGCTTTGTTGGTGCCCGCAGCCGGCGCCCAGAGCTGCTGTAGCCTCTCGGGGAGCAGCAGCACATCCCGCTCGGGGAGCATTGCGCGCCTGTATCGCCGTCTTGGTAGCTGCAGGCCACGACCACTGCGCAGGGCGACCTCGTCTGCCTTGTGCTTTCTACCCTGTGCCCGTCCTTATTGTCGTCCTTGTCCCCTTTGTCACCCTCCCCCTAAACCTCCCCCTCGTCCCAATTCCTCATCCCTACTTGGCTCCCGGCAGCCCGCCGGGGGCTTCTTGCACTCCTGCTGCTGGGAGCTCCAAGCAGGGCCATGCCGTGGCTTCTGAGCAAGGAGCGGCGGCAGTCGCCCTCCAGCAGCAGCAGTGGGCAGCCCTGGGCTGCCACCAGCTCCAGCAGCGCCTCCCAGCTCCGGGAGCAGGGGCTGGGCAGGCTGCACCGCGCGGCCGCCCGCGGTGACCTGGGCTGGCTGAGGCGGTGGCGCTGGTACATCAAGGTAGTCGGCATCGACAGGCGAGACCAGGAGATGCGGTGAGTTCTGGGCCACGCTGACGGCACAGCTTGGCTGCTCCTGAGCCAAGCTGCAGTAGTCCTGGGCAGCCCTCTCTTAGGGATAAGGCTTGAAAAATGAGATTTGCCCTGTCAGCTGGGAGAGGGAACTCTTGAGCTTTTCACTGCTCGGAGCTGCCGGCCGGGCTCCAGCGCTGTTGGAAAGGCGTGTTGCCCACCTGCCGCTTGGCCGTGGTCTCTCTGCAGGGCTGTTCTGCAGCTGCTCAACCCTCACCTGTTCTCTTCTGCCCTCTGGCTGATCAGCGCAGCATTGCAGCAGCAGCAGCAGCAGCAGGAGGAGCAGGAGGAGCAGAGTCGGAGCAGGGTCCCCAGGGTGCTGGGTAGAGACACAGCTTGGGCTCGTCCTTTGTCTGTCTGGGTTAAGAGTGTCTGTTTAATTTTTAGGACACCTCTGCATCTGGCTTCGGCCAATGGCCATGCAGATGTCGTGAGATATCTGCTAAGAAAGAACAGCCAGCCCAACCTCGCTGACAGCTTCAAGAGAACGGCCCTGATGAAGGTGTGTGGAATGCCTTCTGAGCTTGGAGGTGGGGTTTAGTGCTGGGGTGTTAAAGGGGAGGTGTCTGGCAGGATTCCTTGCAGCGCAGGGCCATAGAAACACGCCTATTGCAATGGGCACGGCACAGCCTCTGTTAGCTGATCTTTGCAGATGGTCTTCTATGGCAGCATTCAGGAGCTGAGGCAGTTGTGGGAGAGGGGGATGGATGTAAAAGTTGGAAGCCTTTCCCTTTTGGTGTGTTGTTGCCAGGCAGTCCAGCAGGAGCAGGAAGAATGTGTTGCTGTTCTGCTGGAACACGGTGCCGACCCCAATCTGGCAGACGCGGACGGCAACACTGCCCTTCACCTGGCTGTCCTCTCTAAAAATACAGCTGTAGCAGGGCTGTTACTGGAGCATCATGCCAAGAATGATGCTCAGAACCAGGTAACCTTGGCATGTGGCTAAAGCTGCTCTTTCCAAGAGCTGCAGAGCTTGTCTGTGTCTTTCTAATGGGGATTCTTTCTCCTTTTAGTGGGGATTTACCCCCTTGAAACTTGCAGCCTTGCAACAGCATGAGGAGATTGTGGAGTGCCTTGTGAGCAAAGCAGCTGACAGGCACGCTCAAGGCCAGGGGGAAAGGTGAGGGCTTTGTCAAAAGAGCACCCGGGCCTTCTGGGTAGTCTGCAAGTGTGAGTGAGACGAGGGGCGTGGCAATGAGCTGGGAAAAAGAAGGAGGAGCCCCGTGGAAGCAGTTCACTGGGTGACTGGTAAATGCAGGTCTCTGCACTTGGCTGCTCTCGTAGCTTTGGGGCTCTCACCCTTTGTCCGCTGAGGTCTGCAAGAAAGCCTTGTCTGTGGTGCCCTTCCCCCCCACAGAGCCCGAGCCATGGGGAAACTTGCCAGTAGCTCAGCAGCGTGGCTGCTCTGCAGGCCAGGGGGGTTTGAGGCAAGGCAGAGTTGGTGCGTGAAGTGCTCTGAAGGGAAGCGCTGGGGGAAAGAGAAGCAACACTGTCCCAGGGGACACGAGGGGCTCCGAGCGCACCGAAGGAGAAAACTTGCTGCCATGGAGATGGTCAGGCGGTGGGGCCTTTGAAGAGCAGTGCAAGGAGCCCTGAAGAGCACGGCCTGAGCTGGTAGTTGAGGCTGCTTCAGGGAGGCCCCTTGTAAGAGAAATTCTCCAGTGCTTGCATGGACTTGGCTTTGCTTTCCCGGAGCTTGTAGGAAAGGGGGGAAGAGGTCTTTTGGGAGCAAGCAGGGGAAAAATGATGCAGGATAAGACATGTTTCCGATGAACTTTTGGATGCTTTAGGACTGCTCTTGTGGTTCCTGGAAGCCATGAGGCTCACCTGGAGGAAGATAATCTGCGCTTCCAGGAGGAGTTGGACAGGGCTGACGCGGAGGTATGGAAAGCCTGTCCCCACAGGGATAAACCTGGGGGTGCTTGTTGCTTCCTCTCCATCACAAAAAGGGACAAAACAGTATTCTGGGAGCCACTCTGACAGAGACCTAAGGAAGCGGCAGTTCCATCAGGCTTTGATCTGCCTCTGTCCCTCCGGCCCCCTGCCCCACAACCCGCCATGCTGAGGCAGAGCTGCCTCTCCTTAGGGTTTCACTCCTTACCGCTCAGGGGGGCAGGGGTTCCTCTCTTTCTGCTCCATTGGAGGTCTTCCTACTTTAAGAAGACTCCCCACGCAGCCCTGGCTCCATTCTCGACTCCAGGGCAGGTCTGTGGAGCAGTTCACCTGGCTGCCTTTGCTGAAATGGCAGTTATCAGCTCGTCAGTGATGCCACCCTTCCTGACCCCACCCCACTGAAGCAGAACTGCCTCTCCTCAGGCATCCACTGCTTCCTGCTCAGGGGCTGCTGGGCGCCTCTCTCTGCACTACAGTGCGGGTCTTTCCCACTGAAGAAAACTCCCCGTGCTGCCCTGGTGCAATCCTGGGCTCCAGAGCACGTGTGCCAGAGCACTTGGCCTCTGCCACTTGCCAGACGCCTTCCTTTAGGAAGATGAACTATTTCAGTGGTCTTTTCCTGGAGTAGCAAGCAAGGGAATACAGGAAGTGTCCCAGGTGACCAAAAAGGACGGAGGGGCAGTGTCGGTGCTTAGAAGCGTGCTGTAGGAAAGCAGTGGAGGGATAGGAGAGGCTGCTGTAAAAGAGGACAAAGGCCTACACTTTGTGTTCATGGGGCAGTAGAAGTGAAGCTTTGAAGGGACTTGAGTGGATTGCAGTTCTTTGGGCAGAGGGGATGCACACAGACATGCAGCACCTGAGTTCTTCAGCAGCAACTGGCTCCTCTCTGGAAAAGCTCCCCTGACAACTGTGGATTCTTCCCGTGATTTTACAGCTGCGGGAGGAGGAAGAAAAGCATCTTCAGTCTGAGCATCGCGTTTGTGACTTGAAGACTGCCTTGGATGACAAGGGAAGAGAAGCAATAACATCTTCCCAGAAACTGCAGGACCTCCCGTTGGCATCTTGCGAGACTAACATGACTGTAAAACAACTGGAAGAAGAGGCGCAAGAGTAAGAGAGTAACCCAGTGAAGCGAGGGCTCTGTGGCTTTGGGGGATTGGGTGGAAACAAGGGGAGAGTCAGTGGCATTTTGAAGGACACTTCTGCTGTGGCTTCTGTTCCTTAGCACAGTTTGTCTGGCATTGGATTTTCTGGTAATAAGAGCTGTATTTCTTCTTAAGCTTTGCAAGTGAAAAGAGCAGATTGGAAGGCACTGTCCAGCAGCCAAGCGATGGCGTTGAAGCCCTTCCGAGAGCCCTGCAAGCCTCTGCCTCAGTAAGCTGGTGCTAAATTTGCCTTTTTGTGACTCTTGAGCCTAGTTGCCTCTTTGTGTGGGGAAAGTGTCAGATGAAGTTTTCCTGGAGAGCCTAGGGGAGCTCAGTTTCTGCCTTCTCCTCAGTAGAGGCTGCTCAGAAAGCAGCCTGGTCCTTTTGCCAGCTGCTACAAAAGCCCCGAGGGTATTTGCTGTGCTGGACACTGGAGGAATTCTTAGATTCTAAATGAGGAGTTTCATCCTGAGCTCCAAGGGAGCCGGAAGTATTGCTGCCAGGAGTGTCTCCCAAATTCTTAAGCAGGTCTAAAGTTTCTTCTTTCTGTCGGGGAATCTTTCAAGTGTTTTCTAGGCTGGTTTCCAGTAGAGGAGAGATACAGTTGCGATGGCCACCCCCTTGAGAAGTTTTCCCAGAATTCACTGCCTTTAGATGCCGCTGAGTTTCCTTTCCTGTTTTTTTTGTCCTGTGTCCAGGGTGGTGAACTTTCCCAGCAGCTGGACATGGAGCCTAGAAGAGGCATGCCGCTCGAGGCTCAAAAGCAGGCTTTGCAAGGAGAGCTGTCCAGTCTGCGTGGGAAGTGTGAAAACCTGGAGAAGAGCAAATGTCAGCTGCAAGAAGAGGTGGCAGAACTCGCTCATCATTTGGAGACTTTGGTGCTGGATGGCAGCCAAAGAGAAGAATGTAGAAGAGACGTGGAGGAACGAGCTGACCAGGAAAGAAGTCAAAAGCTACAAGACGTCAGCCTCGTTTTGCAAGTAAGTGAATTTCTCCCCAGCGTCCACAGGCACTACGTAAACTTCTGTTGTGGCCATGGGTTTTGGTGTTTTTCTTTTGCTCCTGTATTCTGTGGGTTCTGTCTTTGCTGAAGACAGTGGCAGAAGGCAATCTGGTTGGGCAGGAGTGCTGTCGTGGGTGTGTCACGTGCCGGCAGGTCCCTGAATGCAAAGGCTGCCCAAGGCAGATTGTCAGGTTGCAGTGCTTGGGAGGTATCTCTGTGGGCTGCTCTGCTTCTCACTGCTCATCCTTGAATGAGTTTTGCAACTTGCAGCTGTCATGGCCAGACCTAGAGGGGCTGCTTTGTCCTTGTAGGGGGGGAAGGTGCTCCGAAAAGGAGTCACTTAAATGACAGGGGTGGGGGTGAGGGGGTGGACATGCTGCTGGGAGTGAGGAGGCAGAGCCGCCTCTCTGAGTAAGGCTGGGCCCTTGAAACTGGGTGCGTGCAATTTTGTGCTGGGCAGAGCTCTCTTTTTCTTGTGGTGGTTGAAGGTGCACTGTCTCCTTCAGGCACAGGCCCGATTAGGACAAATCAGAGACAGTCATTGTGATTCCGTGAGAATCCAGTTGGAAGACAGAATTAGAGGCCTCGAAAGTGAATTGGACAGGGTAAAAAGAACCCAACAAGAGAGTGCTTCTCGTAAAGAAGCAACGCAGGCAGAAATGACGATGTACAAAGACCTGTATCTGGAGGAAGTGAAAACCAGAAGATGCCTAGCCAAGAAAGTGGAAAGGTAAGTCCCTGCTTTTTTTGGAGTGGTAATAAGAGACTCCTTTTTCTTCCTGCATTTTCCTTGGAAATCCATCTTCTCCATCTGGCCAGCATAATTGCCCTCCACTGGCCAGCAGGGTCTGATGGAGTTGCCAAGACATTCTCCTTGATATTTGAAAAGTCGTGGCAGTCAGGCGAAGTCCCAGGTGATGGGAAAAAGGGAAACTCACTGTGCCCATCTTTGAAAGGGGTGGAAAGGAGGGCCCTGGGAACTGCCAAGCTGAGTCCAGAGGAGGCCAGCAAGGTGGTTAGAAAGATGGAGCAGCTCTCCTCTGAGGAAAGGCTGGGCCAACTGCAATACTTCAGCCTGGAAAAGAGGAGGCTTTGGGGTGACCTACTGGTGGCCTTTCGGTGTGTGAAGGGAGCTTACAAGAAGGAGGAAGAGAGTGCATTTCAAAGAGCATGTGCGGAGAGGACAAGGGGGAATGGCTTCAAATGGCAAGAGAGTAGGTTTAGATTTGATCCTAGGAAGAGATTGGTCCCTGTGAGGGTGGTGAGGACCTGCAACAGGTTGCCCAGAGAAGCTGTGGATGCCCCATGGCTGGAAGTGTTCAAGGCCAGGTTGGATGGGGTTGTGAACAACCTGGTCTCGTGGAAGGTGTCCCTGGCCACAGCAGGAGGCTTGGAACGAGATGATCTTTAAGGTCCCTGCCAAGCCAAGCCATTCTAGGCTTGGATGCTGTCTGTGGCGTTTCTGTGAGACTGTGGGGGAAAGGCTGGTTGTTCCTGTGTTTCATGGTTTTCTTAACTAATTTGCTGTGCAGGTTGGAAAAGCTTCTGAGGCTAGAGAGGAGGAAAGTCAGGCTTAATGAAGAGAAAGAAAGCCAGCCCCAGCTGGAGGAAATGAAGAAGAGTTATTCTGAAAAGGTCAAGGAAGTTGACAGATTACGAAGAGAGGTGAGCCTTGCTCTGGGTGGGGCTTTTTGGTTGTTCCTTCTTTTGAAAGCTGGGAGACGCTTTCCCTCTATTTCTTGTCATGTTGATGATTTTTTTTCCCTTGTCTGCATTTTGGGTGTGATGGGCTTTTCTTAATGCTCCTTCTGCTGTTGCAGTGGGAGATGACTCTAAGTAATCCGGAGGTAGTTCTCCTTCTGGGGAAAGATGCAAATGTTAAGGACAAAGCAGTAAGGTGTAAGGGCTGATGGAGGCCAGGCTGTCCTGCAGAGGAAGGGCGAGGCGAGAGTGGCAGCCAGCCTGGCAGGGTGCGTGAGCTGAGGGGCCAGGGAGCCGTGCCACAGGCCCTGAGCAGGAAGAGCAGAACAGGTTCCCTGAGAGTGAGCGGGGTCAGCCAAGAGTGCAGATCTCCCGACTGGGCCTGAGGGATGGGCAGGTCCTTGCAGGACATCATGTGCATGGGCTGAGAGCAGTGGGGCCCAGCTGAGGCCTGGCTGCAGCTTGAGGGAGGCTGTGACAGCGTCCTCTGGGTGTGACAGATGAATTGCAGTGATTCCTTTGGAGTGCAGAAGCTTGGAGCATTTTTGCAGGAGGAACTCGGAAAGGATGGGAAGCTGAGGAATCCTATGACAAATGATGGGAAAGCTGTTCTTGCTGGAAAAGAAGAGGCTGGTTGGACTTTGTTTCTAGTCCTGAGGCAGCAGATGATGAATATAGTCTCCCTGGCCGCCCCCTTTTGAGGTTTTCCCAGAATTCACTGCCTTTCCATCCCGCCGAGTTCCTGTTTTTTTCTTTCTGCCTGCAGGTTGCTGAACTTTCCCAGCAGCTGGACAGGGAATGTCAAAAGTGCACGCAGCTGGAAGCCAAAAATCAAGATTTGCAAGACGAACTGTCTACCCTGCGTGGGAAGTGCGAGAACCTGGAGATGGACAAATGCCAGCTGCAAGAAGAGCTGGCAAAACTCCGGCATCATTTGGAGACTGACTTGGTGGATCGCAGCCAACTCGAACAATGGAAAAAAGAGGTGGAAGAGCAAGCCGACCGGGAACTCAGACAAAAACTCCAGGAAGTCAATGAGTTTTTGCAAGTAAGTGAATTTCTCCCCAGCATCCACAGGCACTACGTAAACTTCTGTTGTGGCCACGGGTTTTGGTGTTTTTCTTTTGCTCCTGTATTCTGTGGGTTAGCTTCTGTCTTTGCTGAAGGCAGTGGCAGAAGGCAATCTGGTTGGGCAGGAGTGCTGTCGTGGGTGTGTCACGTGCCGGCAGGTCCCTGAATGCAAAGGCTGCCCAAGGCAGATTGTCAGGTTGCAGTGCTCGGGGGGTATCTCTGTGGGCTGCTCTGGTTCTCGCTGCTCATCCTTGAATGGGTTTTGCAACTTGCAGCTGTCATGGCCAGACCTAGAGGGGCTGCTTTGTCCTTGTAGGGGGGGAAGGTGCTCCGAAAAGGAGTCACTTAAATGACAGGGGTGGGGGATGCTCTTCTTGTCTTTGAAGAATCCTTTTCGCTGTGCTCTGTCCTACAGATACAGTGTGTCTTCCTTAGTAGCTTTGAATAAGAGTGCAAAGAATTGTTTGCCTTGGTAGCTGCTGGGTTCTGCCTTGGTTGCTGCTGGGAGTGAGGAGGCAGAGCCGCCTCTCTGTGCAGAGCTGGGCCCTTGAAAGTGGGTGTGTGCAATTTTGTGCTGGGCAGAGCTCTCTTTTTCTTGTGGTGGTTGAAGGTGCACTGTCTCCTTCAGGCACAGGCAGCCCACCAGGACACATTAGAAAAAATCCGAAGCAGTCATCTGGACTCCCTGAAAAACCAGTTAGAAGAGAGAATTAGAGATCTTGACCGTGCACTGGGAAGGATAAGAAGCAACCAAGCAGAAAGACCTTTTCAAAAAGAATCCACCCAGGCAGAAGTGGAAAAGTATAAAGAACTGTATGTGGTGGAAGCAAAAAGCAGAAAAAGCCTAGCCAAGAGACTGGAAAGGTAAGTCCCTGCTTTTTTTTACTGGTACTAAGAGACTCCTTTTTCCTCGTGCATTTTCCTTCTTAAATCCCTTTTCTACATCTGGCCAGCGTCAGGTGTGAAAGCATAACGTGGCGTCTTTGTGGGGAAAGTTCCTTAAGACCTTGCCTTCATCAGACCTGTCTTCCTTTCTCTTTAGAGTTCCAGCAGTAACAGCACAGTAGCGCCACTCTGGCATTGCTGGTGTCTTTTTCAAGTTGCTGTTGTTTTAGCAGGCAGTCTTTTTGCCAGTGTCTAATCTCCTCATCCTGTGGGGGAGAGAAAAGACGAATCTTGTACCCTTTCCTGTTTGAATGAGGAGAGGCCTCTCGGAGAAGAGAGTTGGATTCTGTGAATCCAAACTAAGAAGGCTCTTGTTTGGCTTCGGTTTTGGCAGCGGGTCTGAGGGTTGAGCTTTCCTTGAGAAGGCCAGGGTAGGCCAGAGTTCTTCTGGAGGTGACACTGTCTGCTCCTTGCACTTGGTGTGATTTCTTAGAAACAGGCCCTGTGAACAAGCTCCGATCAAAGGATGTGCTGGTTTTGGACGGTCTTAATGCCCTTGGCTTTTAGAAGTGGGGTAATAGTGAAGGCTGTGGAGGGTAACTTTGCGAAAGCCTTCCTGCCAAAGATGACTCTGTGTGTGCTTGTGAATGTTTCAGAGCTAATGAGAGACTTGCAGAGGCCAACACCAAGCTCTTTTTGGAGCGCCACAGAAGCAGATCTGCAGTCCCAAGCAGCGCCGTCATCGGACACCTGGCTGCAAATCCACTTCTGGATTCAGCTGGCCTGGGACGTCTTGGCACCGGTTTGGGACCGAGCAGAAGCCTGGGTCTCAGGCATCTGTGGTAAAGTGGAAGACTTCTGGTCATCAGGTTTGTCCAAATTTTCCAGAGTGGTCCAAGGCCCAAAAATACGGAACTGGAAGCAATGAGCTGTGGAACTCCATTCTTTGACAAGAGAAACCGTGGGAAAGAGCACTGTGGCGCAGGAACCTCCCCCCTAAGTTCTCCACTAAATTGACACATAGGGTGTGTGTGACCTATTTGAAATGGCTGATGTCACCGTGAGTGCCAAATGCCACCAGACATCTGTGAGACACCTTTTTCTTCATCAGTGATCTTCGTTCTAGCAGTTTCTTCCCTGGACCTTGCTTTAATCTGTTACTCTGGATAGGAGGCATTTGCTGGTGTAGTTCCTGCTACGTCTTCCTCCATGAAACAGCAGAGCTCCCTACTCCTTGGGAAGTCTTCACGGCCTTCTAATTTTGCAGCAATGCTGCAAGCTCTGCAATACCGCTGGTCCGAGTATGCCCTGTAGTCAGCAGTCAGTGTGATAGCACATCCCTGCCAGACTGCAGAGCATGATAGCAGGAGACGTGGAAACCACGCGCCAGGAGTTGTAATCAGCGGGACAGGCGCGTAGCATGGGATTGAGGCATGGGCAAGCAGGAGGCTTGGAAGCAGATGATCTTTAAGGTCCCTTTAAGGTCCCCTTTTGGGGTTTTCCCGGAATTCACTGCCTTTCCATCCCGCTGAGTTCTTTTTTTGTTCTTTCTGTCTGCAGGTTGCTGAACTTTCCCGGCAGCTGGAGAGGGAATGTCAAAAGCGCACGCAGCTGGAAGCCACAAGTCAGGGTTTGCAAGACGAGCTGTCTAGCCTGCGTGGGAAGTGGGAAAACCTGGAGAAGAGCAAATGCCAACTGCAAGAAGAGCTGGCAAAGCTCCAGCCTCATTTGGAGACCAGTGTGGTGGATGGCAGCCAGATCATGGCTAGGCTTGGCCAACGAAGATTTGGAAGGGCTCTCCCCACATTTGCTACAAGCGCGCTGGTGGCTAAAGAGGCCAATGCGAGACAGTCAAGATGGGTTGCAAAAGGCACAGCAGAAAGACTCCTTGGATGGGATCGGCAAGACACGATTCTTTCTGCGTTGTCTTCTCTCTTCGATGGTGATCCTGCGTGCGTTCTCAAAGGAAGCAGCAGCGTTAGAGACAGTGTGTCTGCAGACCTCTCGATTGGAGGCCAGAGTAGACCAGCGCTGGAGACCAATGTGGCCAAGGCTAAGATGTTGCTTCAGGGAGTCCTCGTGGCTCCTTTTGCGGGCTCCTCTCTTGCGGCAGCCAGTGGCAAGTTTGCCATAGATCACGATCTTAGGGAGGCGGTAGTCCTCCATCCTGGAGACGTGCCCTGCCCAACGCAGCCGTGTTCTCAGCAACATGGCCTCAGTGCTGGTAATTGCTGCCTGTTGTAGAACAGACGTATTAGTTCCGTAATCTGAGCAGCGGATGTTTAGGATTGTACGGAGACAGCGTTGATGGAAGCGTTCGAGGAGTCACAGGTGGTGGCGGTAAATGAGCCATGATTCGGACCCATCTGAGAGAGTAGACAGCACTATGGCTCTGTAAACCCTGATCTTTGTACTTTTCTTCAGGTGTTTATTTACAAGGACTCCCCGAAACAACCTCTCAGCCTTGGCCATATTGATCAACATAACTGGTCTACTCTGACCTCCAATCGGGAGGTCTGGAGACACACTATCTTTAACGCGGCTGATGCTTTTGAGAAAGCACGCAGGATCACTCTTGAGGAGAAAAGACAACGCAGAAAGAATCATGCCTTGCAGAATATATCTCCTAAGGAGTCTTTCTGCTGTGCCTTTTGCAACCGGCCGTGTCTATCTCGTGTTGGCCTTTTTAGCCACCAACGCGCTTGTAACAGACGTGGGTAGATCCCTTCCCAAATCTTCGTTCGTGAAACCTGGCCATGATGATGATGATGATGATGATTATTTCACCAGACTCTTTATGGAGTCTTCCGAAAGCTCTCGATGCCTTTGGTAACCTGTTGTGTCCCCTAGTAGGGGCAGTATCCAGTTCATTCTTCACGGGTTGTTGTGTAATGGACTGAATTGCTGAGTCTTGACCTACACGGTTGGTCCTGAAAAGAGTCTGAAAGTGTTCAGAGCATCAATTTAGAACGGCGGTTTCACCTGTGAGAAGCATTTGACCATCTGCGCTGAGTAGAGGGCTTTGGGCCTGGTCTGTCGGTCCATATGCTGTTTTCAAGGCCTCCTAGAATCCTCTGTGATCACCCGTATCTGCGCATAATTGAATTTTTCCTGCTAGATTGATCCACCCCTTGTTTTGGATGTCACGAAGTTGCTGTTGGAGGTTGCTGCCTGCGAGACGAAAGGCCGCTTTTCTTCCATGAGCAGATGGCTGAGCAAGGTGTGCTCGGTGGGCAGTTCTCTTTTTCCTCCACAAATCCTGGATCTCTTGACTGTTTTCATCCAAGCAGCCCTTGTTCTTCTTGAAGGAGAAGCCTAAGGATTCTTCAGAGGACTGCAGGATACTATTTTCCATAGGTTGCCCAAATGATTCAGGAGAGGGATCTATGGAATGATCCTGGAGCCTAGTTTGAAGGTTTGCCTGAAAGCTGTCTCTCCCTTTAGCTGATTGAAGATCTTTAACTTGGAATCTCCTGCTCGGAATACCGGCCCTTTTAGGTTTGAACTTAAGGTTGAAGTGAAGTTTACAGCCAAACAGAACACTAGAAAAGGGATGTGGAAGAACGTGCCGAGCAGGAAATAAGACCAAAACTACAAGTCTGGTTCTCTACTCAACTGGGCTGGAACATCGTGTCAACAATTTGAGTCTGAACAATCTCAGTCTGTGAGGAGGCTCTTGACTCCCGCTAGGTGTTCTTATGCCAACTTGGTCTTGAATAAACTGAAGAGTCTAGTAGGTGTCCTTGTTTTCTTCTGTTGCCCCTGCCGGCTTTGCTTCTGCCATTCCCCAATCCCAAGGCTGTCCCCTCTTCTTCCCTCTGCTTGCCTCTGGGACAGGTGGGGACCTGTCCAGCTTGGGCAGAAAGGGCCTGGCTGCCAGAACTGTCCCGACATTTGAGGAGAACTGCTGCGTTTGGTGACAGAATTGGAGCTCTTTGGACCTAGGTGGGAGGGATGAGGAGAGTCCTATTTTTGAAGGTTTATTAAGGCTTTCTTCCCGGGCCGGGAGTTAAGACTTCTCTCTCTGCCCTTGGTCTGAGTGCAAATCAGTGCGGCAGACAATTTCAAGGCTGAAAGAGAAGCCAGGCCTGAAGGCCGAGCCGGAGCTCTCCTCTGCTCCCTTCAGCTCTGCTCACAGCTGCATCTTCAGCCCGTCCCAGAGGCCAGGCAAATGCATCCCCTTCCTCCGTGAAGGCTTGAAGCACAGTCGTGTTAAGATCCTGGCCTACAGGTGAGCTATTGCTTCTACTGGGTTGCCAGAGTCTTCCAGTGCTTTCGAGCCCTCCTCTTTGTGTTCTGGGCAGAAGACAATGGGTGAGCTTGTGGTAGCCATAAAACACAGGCAACTCCCTGATCCTGTGGGAAGCGGATGGGTTTGTAGCCCGCTGTAAGAGGGAAAGTTGGGAAGGATGCTGAAGCTGAAACCATACGCCGTTGAAATCTCAACCCAAACAATCTTTATTCCCAAGAGGTGGCCAACAAAAGGAAAAAACCCCAAGAGAGAGGAAGGAGGAGAAAAATAAGCCCTCGGTACGACTCCCCCAGTTGCCCAGGTGTTGCTTCTGAAGTTATCTTCCCGACCCAGAAGGCCTAGAATTGCCCAGAGCAGAAGCTGCATTCTGGGAGAGTCGGCAGGCTCACAAGATAGCCGGCGTGCCCGCCAAAGGCAACGTTGTCCTTTGATGTGAAGCTTGCGTCTGCCGAGCACGAGCCATCCGCTTTTTATCCAATTGATTGGCGATGTCCACCTGGGCAGGTGTGGTCAGCACCGCCCAGCCAGAGGCCTTCAGTCCCTCCCAACGTTCTGGAAGCGGTGCCCCTTCTGCGCACGCGTGTGTCCTTTGGAATCCCCCCCGTGCTTGCGCGCTGTACTTCAGGGGGTCTTTTCTAAATGAGTCTGGGGGCGTACTCCATCACCCTCCTGTTCCCTTTTTTCTTCAAATGCCCTTGGAAGGTGATCAGGCAATAATAAGACACCAATTAATTGTAGTTTGTCCAAAACGCTTCCTTCAAGGACGAAGTTGCCGTTTCTCAGTGCTTGTTTTCTCCTAAGTTGGCAGGAAAAGGATAGACCCTCCCAGGCGGCTGGGCCAAAGAGAGACCAAAAGTATCAACATCCAATTAAGCCCCGATACACCCGCAAAGAAAAAGGGAAATTTCTTCAGCCCGCTTGCGGTCCATTGTAGCGTCCCTCCCCTGAGCAAGCTGGTGCAGAAGTTGTGGGCCTTCACTTGGTGTTGTCATTGGGACCAAGTGGGACAAGCTGTGTTTGAAAGTTTCTTGCTGCCCTGCTGTGTGCTGCCTGTTGGCTGGTGGAGCATCAGCAGAGCAGAAACTGACTGTTGGCATCTGGCAAAGCAGCAGGTGAGAGCAGTTGCGAGGGGGGGAGGGGGGGGCGAGGTGTCTGCTCTTCAAGAGGGACAATGTCAGGGTTGAAAACAAGTCTGTGGGAAGGCAGACAGAGCTAAACAAGTCCCTGTAAGTCTGTAAATGCTGAACCATCATGGTGTGATGCAGGGCAGCCAATTGTGATATATGTTTATGAAAAAACACCAATGGTATTTTAACATGTATGTTATGCCCAGGGCTATGAGTCAGTGTTCTGTTCCAATAAAGGTTCTTTCCTCTCCTGTCTTGTTGCTTGGAAGTAGACTGTCTGCGTATTTTCTTTTATTGACCGCCACAACAATAACAGGACAAGAGAAAGGAGTTGGGGAATTGTCCTGGAAGTCTGGTCTGGTGGGCTTGGAGCACTGGGTGGGCATTTCTTGAGAGCTGTGGTGGCCCCCGCCTGCTTGGACTGGGATGTCACTTCATGCTGAGCCTCATTTGATGGCAGTGTGCCCAGAGGCAGCCCGGCTCCAGGCTGAAGCAAAAAGCCAGAGCGGGTGATGCGGGAGCTCCCCAGCTGATGGATGCTGGTGATGGTAATGTATTAAATGAGGTCGCTGGTGATGTGTCTTTCTTAATCACCATAGACACTCTTTGTAGTAATGATTAGGTGCATTGCTAAGCTTATCCTTTTATAATTCCAGGCTTCTTTCATAATTCTTTACTGTTTTGCACTATTGTAAATTTTTACACTTATTCTTTAAAGGTGGTGTCTGTGTTTCTTGTGCTGATCCTCGTCCCCAGTAGCAAAAGAAGAGCTGAATCTTGGGGATGATGTGGCCTGGAGGGACACCCTTCCTGAAGGGATTTTGGGGTACCCTCTAGTACCTAGGGAGTTTTTGGGGTGCCCCAATCCTGAGGAGGGTACTGGGAGATTTGAGTGGGAACTCATGGCTCCAGCACTTGGAGTGGGGCACCACAAGGAGGGACACAAAGAGCTTATTTTGGAGAGGATCCTGCTGCTTTCCACCAATTTTGGGTGCTATAAACATCTTTTGGGGGTCCCCCTCCTCATTTTCAGGCACTGAGGTGAACCCATCCACACATGTTGGGCATCTACATTTTTGCAGGGAGGGACAAGGCTCCTTGTGCAATGGGACCAGCCCAGGTGATGTCACAGAATCACAGAATATGCTGAGCTGGAAGGGACCCACAAGGATCATGAAGTACAACCCTTGGCCCTGCACAGGACCATCTCCAAGTGTCACACCATGTGCCCCAGAGGATCATCCAAATGCTCCTTGAGCTGGGTCAACCTTGGTGCTGTGCCCACTGCCCTGGGGAGCCTGTTCAGTGCCCAGCCACCCTCTGGAGGAACACCAGGAGCATTCACTGAACACATACAGAGTAGGAGCAGGCCAACTGAAAGACTTATTTCTTATGTTCATGTGGCTGCTATTAACATGATAATAAATGTTCCATATTTAAGTATAATATAAGAGCATGAAGAAAAGTATCCAGGACATGATCAAAATTCACTTAACTAGGGTATTCAGTAAAGCAAGGCACAAGTTAGACAAACCATTTAAACAACTTGAACAAATCATCATGCTATAATGTTACCAGTCTATCAGAAGATTGTAGGTATGATACGAGCTAGGGCCCGTGGGGGAAGGGGGGGTGTCCAAAAAACATCAGCCTTTCATTTGCAGTCTTGCCAACCAGCCACTTTCTTGCTTTCTAACACACAGCTCTTCTTCTGTGAGTCTCAGCACCTCACACATTGTTATTTCATGATCACATAGAATCTTGTGTGGACTCGTAAACCAAGAGGTCTCTTTCATATGTTGCAGCTGTCAGAGAGGAGAGAGGGATATTCTAAAAAATTCTTGCCAGCTGCTGGAAAACTACTGGGACAAAACATATACAAACATGAGCACTGCAAAACAATCAGTGCAACAAAACAATACCAATTTTCATGAAAGGCAACAGAAATATAATAATTAATAATCATAGTATTGTCTGGTATTTTGACAGTATTATCTGAACTATACTAGCTGTCCATTTTTTTGGAGTCTTTCTAGTTTGGATACTATGAAGGAAGTTCACTGAAGATATCTCTAAAGCCAATGAGACATCTTCAAAAGTCACCTGATTTAGAATTTTGAGTTTGTTTTCAAATTTCAGCCAAATTCATAATACAAATTCAATTATATTATGACCTTCTTTATTAGAGCCAAATGTAAGTTTGATTCCAGCTCTGATTCTTGCTTACCAGCAATACAAACAATACATACAGAAAGAATAAGTTAAAATGGGCTAATGCATGGCTGTGGTTGCTGCCTTGATTAATGCAAAGATGACAAAAGCAATTAGAACAGTTTCCCCGATTTACTGTATCTTGCATCATCCTCCCAGCCCCTGGCCAAGCTCACTGGGAACCACAGTTTGGCTCCCCTGCTCAGGAAAACCACCATTGACAGATTGAGAATGGATACATTTTGATTTGTGATACAACCAAACGACATTTGGGCAGGCCTTGCGCTGCTCAGTATTCACTGGTCTCCTTCTGGGATTCTTAATAGACAGCTTCTTCATCTGCATCTGTGGGAAGGGCTGGGCCTGGTGGAAGGGCTGGGTGTGGACATGTTGGCATGGCCGGGGCTTGTGGGGAGGTGTTGCCCTGCCAAGACAAGCGCTGGCGATTCCCCACCAGAACTGGTGCAGCCAAGCCAGGATGATTGACTGCAGTCTTGGGGGGACTGTGGCAGGATGTTCTACCCCAATAAGGCCTCGAATTTGATCAGAGAATGCAAACAGTACAAGCTCGCATGCAAGTTCTACTGCTGGCACCAGGGTGCTGTTTTGGTGTTGAATTGTGCTGAAACAGGCCTGATTCACCAAACTTCAAACACACAGCCTGCTTTTTGAAGCAGGATTTGACAGATAAGCTGCTCACTGGCCTGTAAATCTGTGACTGCCAGTCCATCACTTTATACCTATAAAAGCCCAGTCCAATTTTCATATGGCAGAGTCTTCCACAGACTTCCTTGAACTGTGGAGCTTCTCCCCTGAAGCAGGGACACCTCTTCATGGTCACTCCCCAGGGATTAAGAGAGAGATGTGCCCACTGTCTTGTGTGGTGAGTTACATCAATCTCTATTTAATGATTGTTTCTTTTGACAGCTTTAATACAATTGCTTTAATATAATTGCTTTGCTAGAGTGCACTATACTACTTTCTGCTATATTATACCCTACTAGTAGGTTTCTAGCTTTCACACTCTGTAGTAAATAATTCTGATTAAGATCTTTCATCTGTTTATTTGTGTGTTCATTTCTCATAATAAATAATTCATTTTATATAAATATATTTCTTGACTGCGTTAACAGTTTCATTAATTTCCTGTATCCTGCATCATCCTGCCAGGCTCTGGCTTGGTTCACTGGGAGCCACAGTTCAGCTCCTCTGCACGTGGGAATTACTGATGATAAACTGAGAGTGGATATATTTTGATTCATTATATAACTATAATATTGATCATTTACAGTGATGTTAAAGGGATTGTTAGTAACAGTAATCACAACGTCAGGTGCGGCCAAGAAGGCAAATGAGTGAGAGACACACACCACGACTGAGTCATGCCAGTTAGTGTTCATGATACAATGAAATATCCCTAGAATATTGTCTTCCATGTGACATCTGGGCAGGACTTGTGCGGCTCAGCATTCATCAGTCTCCTCCCGGGATTCTTCAGGGACAGGCTCTGCATTTGCAGGATCGGATTGTGTGTCGGGTCCACTCATGACAACATTTCATCAAAGGTGTTGGAAGCCAAAAGGGTCATGTGGGAGACAAAACACAAGCTATCCCTTCCCCATGCTAACAACTCGACGGGACCTTATCATTAGGTATCTTCTTGTGGGTTTTGTACAATACTTATTGATCTAAATTCAAAAAATTCAGGGTAAATACAGCTTTATCTACTTGGGGTGTCATATTCCCCCTTTTTTGTTTTAAGACTATGGTTTTTAATACAGAGGACACATTTCTTGCACCTGGGATAGGCTCAGGTGATAAGATTATATTTATGATTTTACGGGTTTTTCTTTCTTTCTTTTTTTCTTTCCTTTTTTTTAGTGCTCATTTTCTCAAGTTTTGGCACTACATCGCTTATCACTGGTGAGCCTGGTTTTGTTCCTTCCCCCTTTCAAGCCAGTTGAAAGCTCAGTCAACAATCCCTCTGGCTCCTGTGCTAGAACTTTCTCCCCTCTGAGACTGGTGCATCCCAGGTATCAGGTATCAGCAGACCAGGTGTTGAGTCGATCAACCCATGGTCAAAAAACCCAAAATTTTTCTGATTACACCAATCTCGGAGCCACTTGTTGACCTGATGGATCTGCATATTCCTGTCAATATTATTCCTTGTTATCAGAAGAATCGAGGAAATCACCCTCTGTGCTCCTCATCTCTCTAGACAAAACACAGGAGGCCTCACAAACACCCTGAAAGGCCTTTCCAAAACCTTGGCCCAAGGTCTCAGAGCCAGTAGGAAAAAAGAGAAATTGGCTCAGGGCAGGAAGGGGAAAGTGCTGAACGTGTCTGAATTTCAGCTCCCTCCGGGTGCCATTGAGGAAAGGAGAGGGCTGTGGGTGTAAGGCCCAGCAGCAGAAAGTCCCCCATCATGGTCCCTTTCAGACAGATGTAGGAGAACAAGGTGTTTTTGTGCCCCATCCCAGTTCAAGGCTTGCAGGGTGAAGGAGGCAGCACTGGCAGAGCCTGATTTGCCCCCAGTGGGCAGATGAGTGAGCAGGCATGTGGCAGCTGCTCAGAATAACCACCCTGAAGCAAACCAGACACAGAGAGGAAAGGAAACACCACCTCAGATCTGGAGATGAGAGCCCCCTCAGCATGTTGGAGGGTGATCCCAGACAGGCAGGGGGGTCCTGCTGCCATCCAGATGGGCCTGAACAGGCTGGAGAAAAAGGGGCTGACAGGAACCTCTGCAAGGTCAGCAAGGAGAAGGGCAAATTCCTGTAGTGGGGAGGAACAAGGCCAGGCATCAGCACATGCTGGGGGACACCCAGCTGCAAAACATCTGGGCAGAAAAGGACCTGAGGGCTCTGCTGGGTTCCAAGCTGAGGAACCTGCTCTTCCCACAAAGGGTATCCCAGGCAATACTGGAGGAGTGAGGCCACAGGTTGAGACAGGGGATCTTTGCCTTCTGCTCAGCACTGGAGAGGCCACAGCTGCTGTTCGGGGCTCCCCAGGACGAAAGAGATACAGACAGAGTGGAGAGAGTCCAGGGAATTCCCACACAGATGACTTAGGGACTGGAGGATTTCTCCCATGAAGTGATGCCTTAAAATCTATATCATATAGATTTTAGTATAGCTTGCTAGTACCTGTAGACAGCTAGTAGTTTTGTGCAAAATTCCTAAAAGTTCTGTTTAATGCTTTTTGTTAAGATTTTCAATAGAAAAGGGATTTTAACGAGATGAAGAGTTCTCTATCAAAATCGGGAGGCGTATTGAGGGTGGTACTAAGACAGGAATGGCTTTGGAAGTGGGTGTAACAGGTGAGATAATGTCCAAATATTGTCATTAGATGACAGTATAAAGTTGTAACACCTATGTAGTTTGGGATGCACACTTTGGAAAATATTCCTGTGCATCTGGCTTGTTGTAATAAATGAGTGCTTTTGCTTCCTAATCCTCAAAAAGAATTTTAAAGAGTTATTTTCTGGCTTTTCAGGCATCAGAAGAAAGGCTGGGAGAGCAGGGACCGTTCAGCCTGGAGGGCAGAAGGCTTGGGGGGATCTCAGCACTGTTTATGAACACCTGAAGGAAACTCTTCCCAGAGGTGCCAGGGACAGAACATAATGCAATTGGAAAAACTGAAACACAGGAGGGTACCTCTAAACATCAGAAAACACTTTCTTACTTTGAGAGTGACCAAGCCCAGGTTCAAGTTCCCTAGAGAGGCTGTGGAGTCTTTGCCTTGGGGACATTCCAAAGCCATGTGGAGATATGTGGTAGGGTGACCTTGACTGGTTTCCAGGTGCCCACAAAGCTGCTCCATTACTGTCCCTCCTCAACAAATGTCAGCTCATAGACAAACAGGAAAAAGATACTAGGTTTTTCAGAAAAACTCACACTCAACCTGTAAGACCCCAGGCTCTTCTCATGAGCTCATTGAAGGGGTTTTATGTCAAAAGGAACCCGGTTTCAAAAATCCACCTGACAGATTTATTAAAAGGGCCTTCAGTACTTTTATACCGTGAGGCCACACACTGGAGAAATGCTGCAAAGCTTTTCAGGGGGTCAAAATAACACACTTTTACTGGCAAATTTTGGAAAAAGTTTAAAAGAAGCATTCAACCAACATAAAGCATTTCACAAAGCATTGATTTAGCAAATTCCAACCCATCCAAGTTTAAGTTACCCAAATATTAAGAAAAGGAAATTAAGAAGTAAAAAGAGAGAGAGAGAGAATTATAGCTACTGCCTTAGATCGAGCATAGAACCAGCTAACACAAATCCAAGAATGATAGGGCCATGCACATGGAGGCCCTCATGATGTTGGTCGTATTTGCTCTGGACTCCTGTGGCCATGACCCCCAGGTGGGGTTCTGGTCTGCCAGCCATTTGAGATCTGGGTTAGGGGTCCCCTGGGGTGTGGTGTGGGGCAGTGCTACCAGTGTGCCAGTGATTGACAGCTGCACGAGATGCTTTCATGGGGGCGGAGCACCACTGCACCTTGGCAGAATCTGATCTGTCCCCTCTCACACACACAGAGCTGTTTTGAGCCAGTAATAATATTAATAACTTTTTTTTCAGTCCCTCACACCACTTTTTTTCATACAAACATTAAAGTACATTTATTTTTCTTGAGCACATATAATTTCCCTCAAAACATTCTTCACTCTGATCCATAAGGCAAAAAACTCAGAACAGACCACTCTGAGAGATCTGTCCTGTCCTTCATTAGCTTTGTTCAGGAGACACAAATTAGGCAGCAGCCTGATTACAATGGGATTTCATCACTGGCTGTACATTACTGAGCTTTGAAATGTGGAGTAAACTATTGAACATCGTCAAAAATCTACACTATTACCAGAGCCTGAGGATCATGGTTTGCAGTAGCAGAGTCTAAGGAGAAGAAGGGAATGAATTCATCTCTCTGGCTGCTGCCATCAGCAATGCTAAAAGTGTACAGAGCTGCTTCCTTATCGTACACATGGTAGAAAGACACCTCCTTGGCTAGGATGTCTAAGAAGATCCCAATGACTTCCAACTCCCCCCTCACACTCAGACGGGTCTGAGGATCCGTGTAGGCCCAATAGTCTCGCCCATCTGCCAACCCGATGACCCAGAAGCCATTCTTAGGGGTCAGAGTCAGTGGCCCTTTGCGAGTCACAGATTCCCGGGCAATACCCAAGGCCCAGTTTCTTCTTCCCCGAATAGACACTTCCCAGTAGAGCCTCCCATATCTGAATCTTTGCTTTGCCAACACAAACAGATGGGAATCAAATCTCTTCTCATTGCTGGAGAAGTCTCTGAAGATACCTTCCATGCCGAAACCTCCCTTTACCACTGTCTTCCCATCTGTAGATATTCCCAATCCGGGATGAGCTGTGGCAGCGTCCAGGGTGACAACAACTGCAATGGTCAGGTCAGGTCGTGAGGAGCAGAAAACAAGTTCTGCTTTTCTGAGCCTTTCTCTTCTGGGCCCTCATCCCCCTCCCATTTGTCCTTCCCCCCTCTCAATGCTCAGGTTCCCTGGGCAGCCTCAGGGTACCTCGAGTTTCTCCCCTCCCCTCCCGCCACGTCCCTTCCTTGAGCTGCTGTCACAGAGAGTGGCAGCCTGCACACCCCGAGTGCCAGGCACTCAGCCAGAGCTCCTGGGACTCCAGCAGGCAGCCCCAAGGAGGAGCCTGTGGGGCTGGACACCCTCTCCCTCCATCTCTGTGTTGCTGGGGAAAAGGACCAGGAGGTGACAGCAGCTGCAATTAGTTTTGGGTGTCAGGATTAACTCCTAGGTAAAGTCTGAAGATGATTTTCAAGCTTTAGGCAGTTTCTCCTAAATAACAGGACAGCACCAGTCTAGATATTGCTGCCACATGGTGAAAGAGTGATCTGCACTGCCACAAAAATGTTTCTTGCCTCAGTTTTCCATGCTCTGTAGGGGCGGGCCAAAGGTGGCACAGAGGATGTGCCAGGTACAGAGCCCAAGGAGCATGCCCCAGAGTTAGTAAACTGGTTGGTTAAGAAAGTCACATGATCTGTAAGGATAAAAGGGCGCGCGAGTTCGAATAAAATCTCTTTGTCTCACCACCGCACGAGGAGCATCATTTATTCCTTGTTATACAAGGGTCCATGCTACATATGGCGCTCGAACGGGACAAATTTAGCTTATATTAAGTGAGATAAATATCCTGAATCAGGAGATTAGCCGGTGACTCCGGGATCGTCTCGATTTTTCGGAGATGGGAGTCTTTACCGCAAAAAACTTTGACGTCAGTAAACCCCGTGGTCTTAGTGGCATCTAAGAGACGGATAGTTAGTTAGCGAGCTCGAAAAAGATTAGGTAGTGCACGGAAGAAGAGAAGAAAGAGTTAAGGAAGAAGCCGAGAGGTCAGAGCAGGCAGCCGGAGAGAGCGGAGTGGGTCCATGCAACATCAAAAGCGGTGAGTCTGTCTGGAGCGAACCCGCACGTCTAAGACTGATCCCTGGGCGAGACGTGGCTGCAGCTCGGAGCCCCGAGCTGCGGAGCACCTTAAGATCGTCAGGGAAAAGCCTGTTGATTCCCTAAGTGTCGGTCGTCTGGTAAAAGCGATATCTCGCTACCGACTGCTGCTGGATCACGTGCGAGAAGCTTTCGCTGCCGCCCGTACCATCCCAGCCCCACCGCGCGACCCCCGCATTGCCTTTCTGCCTAGCGGAAAGCGCAGAGCTCCGTGCCCGCTGCACCGCCGGCCGGCACCTAGTGCCTGTTGCCTAGCAACTACTAAACCCGTAGTTTGAAAGTACCCGAGAAGCGGCCGAGCCAAGCACGTGTGCTGGCCGCCCCCTGCGCGTCTTGCGCACCGGAGGAGACTTGGCCAAACTCCTGCCGGCCCCTGCCTGTTAGTGACGATAGTGTAGACCCTTCAAGTTGAAGAAAAACCTTTCAGAAACCGCGGAAACCCCAAAAGAACTTTTCACCGCTTTTCGCCGCCAACCCGGCGCCTCGCTAGGACCGCGCGGCCCCGAGCACGCCGCCGGAGCCGCCCCCGCGGGTCCTGGCCCCCCCACCGCCGCCGCCGCCGCCGCCGCTGTCCCGAGCTTGCAGTCTGCGCCGGGACACCAGCCGCCAGCGCCGGAGCCCCACGGTCTGCCATCGCCGAACCAGCATCTGCCGAGCCTGCCCCCGCACCGGGACCTGCCCCGAGCTGCAGCCGCCTCCAGCCGTGCGCAGAACCGCCCACGCCGCCGGAGCAGCACCCCCCTCGCCGCAGCCGACACAGCCCGGACCTCCCAAAAGCCGCAGAAAAAAGACTGCAGATAGCCCAAACTGCTACAAAAGGACTCAAAACGTGTGCTCCCAACCGCTCGAAATAAGGTAACATAAGACACCTGTTTCCATAGAAACCTCTGATACATTGAAACAAAACTCAGACTCTAGGGTTTTGCTAAACTTTGCAACATAAAGCAGCTTTACTCTGATAAACTCTGCCTGCACGAGGCACACAGAGAAAGACAAAACAGCCACACTACACCCCCCCCGCACACACTGCTGAAAGCAAGCACAGCACAACATAGTAATACAAACTCAGAAATCATACTGAGAGACACGGGAGCCACGTAAAACAAGTCGCTGGGAAGAGACAGACACTGCCATGCGAACTTCTGACCCCCGGGTCCACACAAGGCAGTCCTGTTACAGTGATGGGGAGAGTAATTTAAAGTATTCATCCCCTTTCGCTGCAAATGATCAGCGACCTCGTGCACAGCCATGGCCGCAGCCATTTTCCTCCCCCACACAAACTGTACTCCAACCTTTCTTTTCCGGCCGAGAGCCCAGCCCCGCCCCCCACTCGCCACCTGCACTGACCACCATCCCCCCACAGGGAACCGGGTTTGCCGAAAACAAAAGGGGGGAGGGATGGGAGGGATGGGACGAATGGAGGGAGGGAGAGAAGGAAGGGGAGAAGGAGGGGGAGAAAGAGCTAAACATAGTTCCAACGGGAGGGATCAATAGGGCACAGGAGAAAATTTCAGCTAACATGTGGGAACAATGTCTGGACGAGGCAATACGAAAGGAAAGCCTGAATATTATTCAGGCTTGCCCAGGCGATATGAGCCTAAGCCAGCCCCCTCAGAGTCAAACCTTGTATGAGGCCGCAGAAATCCTGAGGCAATTGGTAAGTGGTTCTGGTCTGTCCTTAACCAATATATTTAAATATTTGGAGGCATTGAGTTACACCTACCCACTCACTACATCTGACTGGAAAGAACTGATAAAACTAGTTCTCAGTGACACCCAATATACAGTCTGGTTAGCTGATTTCCAGAAAAATTGTTCTATTCATAGGAAATACCTACAGGCAGACACCACGGCACATCAATCAGGCGGAAAAGCAAATTATAATTTAGATTCACAATCAAAATACCATAAAGAGATAGCCAGGCAAGCCCTAAAGGCTATGGAAAACATTATCACTGCAGATCAAAATGATTATCTGTCCAACAGTGGAGAGTTACAAAGTTATACTGAGTTGAATTTAAGATGTTTGGACCAGCTACAGTCGACTTTAAATAAGCAAATTGAATACAATGAAGCCAGAGAGATGCTGTACAAGCATTTAGCTTTTGAAAGAGAAAATGCAAGAGCCTTGCAGAGCTCTCCTGCAAGAGAGAACTGTGACTTTACTGAGCTAGTGCAACCCTATCAAAAGGCTAGCTCTGAGAAGCAGCTACCTGCCTCTCTAGCTGCAGCTTTAGATGCCCAGATGAGAACACACAAGGAAGTCAGACACACAACTAGTTGTTTTAGTTGTGGAGAAATGAATCACTATCAGGAGAGTTGTCCCTGGAAACCCCTAATTGCAACATTCCATAAACACCCTAGCAGCAGAGAAATGACTCAGTTGTACCAAGGGTGCCATACGCAAAACAAAAGATATGCTACAAGTATTGTATTGCTTGTAATAGCATTGCTAGCTGTACTCTTTTTTAGCACTACTGTTCATGTGCAAAAGAGAAAACTACTTAAGGCAAGCCACACACCAATAACCAGCCCCCAAAATAACCATGTACCCTGTACCCCAAAGAAGGGTGACAGGTGGAAAACATTACAGATGCTAACAGCGGAACACGCAGTCAAAACACATGCAGAAGCCTTGCAGATTGGACTGCCTCTATCTAAAAGGTTTCTAGCAAATTTGTCACAAGTGGTAACTGATTCAAAAAAATGTTCTTTTACCATTCTCTGTCACCCTGAGGATGCCCAGAAACCCCTCTTTCCCATCATGGTTTTAAGCAGTGCACAAACTATTCAAACTCACTGCTGGGCTGTACCTCCTCAGGAGATGCAAAATACCTCGATGAAGTATCAGACAGCCATAATACATCATTATGCAGAAGACACATTAATAACCAGTGCCACAAGAAATGAACTGCTAATTGTTCCTGCTGTTTTAACCAAAACTGCCCAAGGTGCAGATCTTCAGTTTGTTTCAGGAAGGATCCAACGACCACAATTCTGGACTTGCCATGGAAAAGATAACACAGCAAAAAAGCTCTACACAAGTGACGCAGCTCGAGGTAAAAAACATTTGTATTTACAGGAGTTGCAGAAACCTCAAAGGGCTACCAGTTGCTTAAAACCGGTTTTAGCCATAAACAGAGGGGACCTACAACCTCTCTTTGTGTTGCTAGGGGAGAACTCCAACTTAAAGTCTGACAAATTGTTGATTACAGAGGCAAACCAAAAATTAGAGAATTATACCAAGGTAACAAAGAGCAAACAAATCAGAGGAGATCCTGAAAGGCAAATCTGCCTAGTTTTTGTTTCCAGCAGGTATGAAGCATTGCAGCTTTGTTTCAGTGGGATCAAACTGAGAGAAGCCGCTGTTGGTTCTAAAACAGCTCTTTCAGTCATACCCCACCACCTAAATCTGTGTAAGTTGCTATTGAGTTTGTAAGCTTGTCATTTAGGGCAGAGCACGACTGAGGATCTGGACGGAAGAAATCCTGCCTTTACCAACATTCCAGCTTTGAAAAGACAATTTGGATAGGATGACAGCTGAGGACGCTGGATTTCAAGATGCCCTGGCAAGTTTTGGTGGTAATATTTTAATCCATCTCCTTCAGCACAGATTGTGGCAGAAATCAACAGTTTACCTTTAAAGGCCACACCAGATGCAAAACTGAACCAGTGAAAGGCCTCAGGGCCTTCACACATGCATCTAGGAAAACACAATATGCTGCAATAGACTTAAATAAATCCTGCCACGGAACAGTGAGAAAACTACAAGCCATGAACTAAGCTTCTGTATAGTTCTGGACTGATTGTCATTACCTTGGGAAAATTTTAAAACAATCCTTTGATGTTATAATTGTGCTTATTATGCTATGAGGTTGATAATCTGTTTTGAAAGTTAATTTCCTTGAGATATTGTTAACCCTTACCTGTTTTTTGAAATGCGTTCTGATTGGTTCCTGTGAGTTACAAAAGGTATGATTTGTATACAAATGCACGCAAAATCACATCCTGACCTGCCACAGCCAATGACTGACAGAAACTGAAAAGCTGCTAAAGCAGCAATGTTTAACACTATACCCAGAGTTTTAAAGCAAACAATTGCTTCATTCATTCTCCATCAGAATACAGGTTCTCTAAGAGACCATTCAAATAACAATCAATAAAGCTACATCATCAAAGTATGCCACACTGTCAGGAAACCACCCTAGAGAGTTAAATGCAAATGAGGCTTGGCGATCAGAGATATACATTTTGAATTGGACATATTGAAATTGTACATGCAAATAGATATACATTCACAAAACATAACTGCTACTACATTCACTAGACAAAACACAAAGGTGTAAAACACATGAGTTAGTTGCTTAGCAAACCTTTGGTACTCTAAAATGGATTAACATTTATAATAAGCTGTTATCTTCCTATGAAATAGGAAAATTCTCACGTCAAGTATTTCACACTGATCCATAAAACAGTAAAAACACATATTGAAAAACGTGCTAAGTTTAAACAAAAGGGGGGAGAACTGGTGTAACCTGTAAGAACATCTGTATAAAACCATGTATGTTATAAAATTTTGAGTTGTGACAGTGCTGAAAGAAGCAGGTCTGAAAAGCAGCACACACCTCAGGCGTTTGTTTCTCCAAAGTTGCTAATCATAGTAAGATTTGATTTCAGGTCGATGGATGAAATGCCTAGGTTTGTGACATGGAGAGAAAGCTATGCCTAAAAGTTATAAGAAAGAACTCAAGCAGGTTTCTTCCAGGTGTGTAAAACCCTATTCAAATATGTGACCACAGCAACAGGAACCAGAGCAACGCAGAAGTTTGGAAAAGAGTTATGTTATGTTTTCAAGTTTACATTAGGAAAGGACCAACGTGGTGAAAAGCAGTCTCTGGAGTGTGTGTGTGTGTTCATGTGTGTGTTCAGTGCGGTGGCCACCGATGTATGATATGAGTGTGTGAATGAAAATGGTTGTGTGATTGGTCAAATAATAAAAACCAAACACCTCACAAATAACACTACCTCAGCCACAGGTCGCTTTTGAGAAATTGTAGTTTGCTAAGATTACCCTGTTCTTAAATAAAGTTTGAAATCCCCAGTTATAAAAACCTCAGATTAAAAAGTTATAAGTTTATAGACAGTTAAGATAAGCCCCAAGTTAATAAAGTAATTATCCAAGTTGCACTACCCTATAGGAATATAAGAAGGTTTTAAAAGGTTTACATTAGAGTTAAGCAACTGAGCAAGCAATGTGCCGGATCACTGCGAAGCTTAGTAGTTTTATAATGTTCTGATTGTTAAAATTGTTGTTTGCATTGTTGTTTGCATTTTTGTTCATACTGTTTTTGTGACTTCTTAATATAATTAAAAGAGGGGATGTGTAGGGGCGGGCCAAAGGTGGCACAGAGGATGTGCCAGGTACAGAGCCCAAGGAGCATGCCCCAGAGTTAGTAAACTGGTTGGTTAAGAAAGTCACATGATCTGTAAGGATAAAAGGGCGCGCGAGTTCGAATAAAATCTCTTTGTCTCACCACCGCACGAGGAGCATCATTTATTCCTTGTTATACAAGGGTCCATGCTACAATGCTCAGCAGTGAATGGGATGAACCCCTGGCAGGACTTGAGCAAGGAGCAATGGCATGAACTGAGCTCCTCTAGCTGTGCTCAGATTTAAAGAAGAAGGAGCTGCTCTTGCAGTGGAGCCAAATCAGCTCCAGACACTTTTCCTGAAAGACCACAGAGGCCAAAGCAGGAGTGGGAGGGGGGGCTGCAGTGGCCAGTGCAAGCCGGCTGCCCCTGCTTCCCACAGCTGAGATGCTCCTGACAGGCACAGGCAGGGCCTTTGGCAGCACAGGGCAGGGAAAAAAGTTATCAAACTACCCTTGATCTGAGCATATTCTTCTCCAAACAGTTCTCTGAGGGGGTTGGACATGTTTTCGAGAGCTGCACTCAGGCTCCGAGGACTCACCTGCACGATATCCTCTATGCTTCTCTTTGTAGTACTGTATTTTGAAAAGCTCTGTGGGAAAAGAGAAAAGCAGGCAATTAGTGGATTTGTCAAGGCTTGCTGGGCCCCAGTGTGCTCAGAGACAGCCCAAGCTGTTGGCCAAAAGGATGATGTTCTCCTGGAGTAACACGCTGCTTTTCTAACTTTGAAGCACTTTGAGAAGTCCGAGGCCATCCTCCAAAGAGAGCAAAGCCTGAGGCACTGGGATGCTTTGTCTTTTAGCAGCAAGAGCTCCAACTATCATTGAAATCAAGGTAGGAATTCTTGAGGAGAAGGAAAATGGCCTGCTGGTGGCAGGGGAGAAGGGATAGGAAACAAGGAGCTGAATTTCCCTGCAGGAGACCTGTTTGGTTTGCCACAGAATGGCAGGAGCTGTATTTTCACTGGTCCCATCTGCCTGCAAGGCTACCCCTTCCTCAGGCAGCAGCCCAGCTACTGCCTGAGTATCTCCTGGACACAAGACTCCAGATGTGCATCACCAGGGTTGCTTCTCCCCTGACCTGCTGGCAATGCTCCTCCTAATGCACCCCAGGATACCATTGTCCTCATCCACAAGGGCACATGGCTGACTCTGGGAAAACATTTTTTTCACCAGGACCCCCAGGTCCTTCTCGGCAGAGCAACTTTCCAGCAGGTCACCCCCCAGCCTGGAATGGTGCCTGGGGTTATTCCCTGTTTGGTTCTTTGAACTGCTTTGGATTGACTGACTGATGGAGGGCTGGGGAAAGAGCAGAGGCCCTGTGACCCTTCCCAAAAGGCCTTGACAAAGGCCTGATGGGCAGGATGGAGGGTAGGAACCAGCCCATTCCATCTCTCCATAATGAATCTGTGAGCCATGGGAGACAACACACTTTCCCATGAAGAAGAGAAGTGGGGAAAAGGAGAGATATGGAAGAAGGACTTCAAATTGGGAACCGTTCTGACATATCAGAGACAGAGAGAGCTCAGGACATGGGCTCTGTGCCCGCCCAGGGGAAGGTCCCCAGACATTGGGCAAGAGAGTGCCGGGTGCTGCCAGTGCCCTCCCCTGCCCCACCTCCTGCACTGCCTGCTGAGATGCCCCTGAGCTGAGCAGGGGAGCACAGGTAGGGGCTCCTCATGGGCACAGACATGCAGGGTGGGCACAGCCCAGCTTCCCCCAGCCTGGGACCAGCAGTGGAGGAGTAGGAGAAGGGCAATGGGGACAGGGAGAGAGATGGGGACAGGACTTCAAGGGGGAACCTTAACAAGTATCAGGGAATGAGGGGACCCAGAGTACACACTCTTTACAAAGATGAAGGAGAGAAGAGGGCCCTTGAGCTCCTGCACAGAAAATTTCAGCATGGAGGTGTTCCAGTGTCAGGATCACAAAAGCTGTTCCCCATGTAAGGACTGTCCTTCCCCATCCCCTTTGAGGAGCTGTGCAGGACGAGCTCACAGGACAGTTTGCCTGTAGAGCAGCTTTTGCCTTCAGAGACGTGAAGACCTTGCTGGGGAATGGCCCTGCTCACCTAGTTTGTTCTCCAGGTCTGTTCTGAGCAACTGAATGTCATGCTGTGTGGACTGCTGCATGTTCTGGAAATCTTCCTGCAGAGTTTGAATTTTCTGGGAGACTTCATGGAGGTCCCTCTTCCACATGGATTCCAGGGCCCCTGTGGTATTTTCCACCACTTTCATTTCTGTGAAAAAAGAGAGGTATCCCTATGACACTGACATTACCCCCTTGAAGATGAGACCACCCATCTGCCCTGCAGATGATAAAACTTCTCTTTTAAATTGTCTTTTTGAGGGTCTCTTCTCAGTGTGTTTTATTGTTCCTTCTCTCCCTCCTCACCTCAGAGAAACAAAGCTTGCACTTAAGGGGGCACCTGGAAATGGTTTTGATTTTGCCTTCTTTTTTTGTGCAGGCATGGGACAAGAAACTCAGACTCAGTTCCCACAGAGAATAATAAAATGTTAAGGGTTGGAAGGGACCTTAAAGATCATCCAGTCCCAACACCCCTGCCATGGGCAGGGGCACCTCCTGCCAGACCAAGTTGCTCAAGGCCTTATCCAACCTGGCCTTGAACCCTGCCAGGGTTGGGACATCCACAATCTTCCTGGGCAGCCTGTTCCAGTATCTCACCACTCTCACAGGAAAGAATTTCTTCCGAATATCTAATCTAAATTTCCCCTTGTCCTATTACTATAGTTCCTCATGCAGAGTCTCTCTCTGCCTTCCCTGTAGCCCCTTCAGATACTGGAAGGTGCTGTGAGGTCTCCACAAAACCTTCTCTTCTCCAGGCTGAACAGTCCCACCTCTCTCAGCCTGTCTCCACAGGGGAGGTGCTCCAGTCCTCTTATCAACTGTTTGGCCTCCTCTGGACTTGCTTCAACAGTTCCATGTCCTTCTTTTCTTGGGGCACCAGAACTGTAGACAGGACTCCAGGCAGGGTCTGACAGGAGCAGAGTAGAGGGGGAGAATCTCCTCCCTTGACCTGCTGCCCCCCCTCCTTTGGATGCAGCCCAGGATCCTGTTGGTTTCAGGGCTGTGAGTGCTCACTGCTGGCTCATGGTGAGTTTTCCATGAACCATCATTCACAAGGCTTTCTCCAAAGGGCTGTTCTTAATATGCCCTTCTTATTTACTGATTTGTGTGCTCCAAGCTTCTCTTTCCTCAGAGAATCTTTTCTAGTTCAGTGTCCTTGGAAAAGAACTCACTCATCCTTGGAAAAAAAAGGATGGGGCATCCCCATGCTTGTGCACCTGTTTGGCACCATGACTGATCTCTTCCCTGGCTTTTAAATCCTCATACTGAGCTGTCTGCCAACCAGCACCCCTAAGTCCCTTTCTGTGGAACAGCTCTCAAGCCACTCTTCTCCCAGCCTGGAGCTGCAGGGGGTTGGTGTGACCTGAGTGCAGGACCCGGCCCTTGGCCTTGTTTAACTTTGTGCATCAATAATGATGTTAAACAGGAGCGGCCCCAAAACTGAGCCCGGGAGACACCACTAGAGACCGGCCCCAACTGGATGTAATTCCATTCACCACAACCCTCTGGGCCCAGCCAGCAGCCAGTTTCTTACCCATTGAAGAGTCCACCCATCCAAGTCATGAGCAGCCAGTTTGTCCAGAGGTGTCTGCAACAGCCCCCGTCTGCCATGGCTTCATGAGCTGCAGTTCTCCCTTCCCTGTGTGCTCACAGTGATCATTCCCTGGGTGTTTATCATCCTCTGTGGGAACTCTCCAGGTCCAGGTCCATGTCCATTGCACAGATGCAATGACACATGCTCAGATGCAGCTTCAGCGCAGATTTCAGAAGATGCAAGTGGTGTGAGCTCAGGAGAGCTGCGAGGGAAGGGTCAGCCCTCTGCCCAGCCATGGCTGTGGACACAGAGATCTCTGGAGAGGCCCTTTCCAAGATGGGGAGGCACCATGGACACTTTTGGGAAAAAAGGTCCAGCTCTGATGAACAAGCTCCACTGGAGGCTTGGATAGATGAGCCCAGTGGAGGCAGAGGAAGGGACCCTTCTAATTCACCACAGGAAAAGTCCACCAACCCACCCTCCTCCCTCCTCTTGTCTGTAGGTACCATGCTCCCTCGAGCTCTCAGCTGCCTGTGGAGGCATCTCCCTTCTGCCTCTGGATGACAGAGGAGCACATGGAAAGCTCCTACCTGCAGGAGAGCTTAGGTGTGCTAATTCTACGGACCAGAGGCAAACTCTACATGATATTTCATGCTAATTGTCAGACCAGTCTCACAAGGGGCTGAGAAATGATCCCTTGCAGTCAAAGAGTGAAACTAAACCCCAGAAGTGATGTGTAAAACCCTCAGCCACTTCACCTGAGCCATCTGTTCAGAGCCTTCCTCTACCATGCAAAAGGAACACCCTCTGCCAGAGCAGGTTCTGCAGAGAACTTTCTCACAGGGATTGACCTCCCACAGCCTTCTGAAAACATGAGGTCCTGTGAACCAAGAGCCCTTACCTTGAAATACCAGAACAGCACCAGCAGCCAATGTGAGAAGGAATAAAGTGAGTAGTGTCCAGAAGGCAGGGACAAATGGAGACACATGGGGAAAAGCAGCACCTTTGAAAAGAAAAAACCTGAGTCATCAGTGGCAATATTCAATCTTTTCCCCAAAATCTGAGCACCCATCCAAAGAGCTCCTGTGGAGACGAAGGGACAAATAGTCCCAGTCAGTCCTACATGGGTGGGCAGAACCTGCCTTCCCTAGGGATCTGCATCTGGGGCAAGAGGGACCCTCACTGCAACCTGTCCTGCCTGCAGTGCCCCAGGTTGCTCTGGGATCTGGCTGGACTGGAGAGCTGTCATCTTCCCTGGCACTGGAAAGGGTCTTCCAGGGCTCCTGAGACAATGAACCTTCAGCAAAGGCTTCTCAGGGCGATGGGACTCACCTGAGAGACGCGCAATAGTTTTCTTCTCCATCTGCACCAGGGGGTTCAGGATTTGACAGGTGACTTTTCCCACTTCCTCTCCTGTAACTGTGACTCGACTCCAGACACTGAAGAGTTTCTCACTGTCCTGCTGTATTTCAGTGTCTGCAAACAGACCCTGCCCATCCTCAGTCACCCACTGGACAGTAGGTTGGGGGAACCATCCGTGTGATCTGCAGCCAAGCTCGAGCCCTTGCCCTTGAGGGCCCAGAATTTCAAGGAACACTTCCCCAGTACCTTAAAGGCAAGAGAGTTTGTGAGTGGGAAAAGTGTGTTTCCATGGAACCAGCTCTATCTTGGATTCACAGCTCTTGCTTCTTCCAGAAGTTGCTGCCACTTTCTCTCAGTCCTTAACCCAACCTTTGCAATGGTCTTTCTGAGATCCCCCACTCCATCTGCCATAAATGCCAAATTTCCTTTGGCTGAGAAAGAGCTACAGCGTGGGATGGGTTTGTCTCTCAGCTCCCCACTATCCCATGGAGCTGGCAGTGAGAAGGTGTGTGGTTTGTATCCCTCTTTTAGAATGAATCTGTAGGAGGCTGGTCCAAGTTTGAGGATTGTCAAAGCAGGACACAGGGCACTAAAGCCCACTCAGTTTTTTCCCTGGCACCTCCCCAGTCCATGCCGGCACTACAGGTGGGCACAGATGGTCACTGCCCAGGGACTGTGCCAAAGCTGTGCCAGGGTGGTGAGGGGGATGCACCACACATGGTTCTGAGTTCCACTGCTGGGTCAGAGCTGGATTTCATAGATATTTGTCCTGGGCAATAGTAGCAAATGGAAGGTCACTTCCAACCCAAACCATGATATGATTCAGTGCTATTTTTGCTCAGTGACTCCAGGCTGACCAGCTCCACCTGACATTATCGATCCCTGCACACAAACGATGCCAACTGTCCATCTGGGGGGAACTGGGAGCCCAGAACATCTCCTTAGCCCAGCTGAGGAGTCCCCAGAGGGAGGGCACCATTCCTATCAGTCCCACAGCCAGGGATGCTGAGCACTTGTCTATCTCCCAGGCAGGCTCACACCTCCCCAGCAGGGATTGCTGCAGCTCTCCAGCCCCACATGGGTCATAACAAGGCTCAGGCTTGGCATGGGGCTTGCACAACATCTCTTGCCACAGGAACTCAGCCCCAGTCTCTTTGCAGCTTTACCAAGCTATTCCTGCCCGCGCCATTTCACCACACAATGCAGCTGCCTTCCAACAGGCAGTGCAGGTTCCGTGTCTCCTGCAACATTCAGCTTTAAAGCTCCTTCCTTCTTGCCTAAAACTACCAGGGCTGCCATGACCCTCATGGGCCAGTCAGATCACCAATTCCCCTATTACCTCCTGGATGTTGGCACATGGGTTGAATTTTCTTGGCTCCTTACAGACCCCTCAGTGACTTAGAAATCAAGTGTCCCATGGATCAAAAAGCAGGAGCCATGTGGCCCAACGGCTGCTGTGAGTGGGGAGGTGACATGTTGGGTCATATGAGGGGCATCAGCTGGGGGACAGTGACTTTTCAGAGCACTCTTTTCCCTCTGGAAGAGCTTCCCCCCTTCCCCTCCCAGCCCAGGGAGTCTCCAACCTGCAATGCTGAGCTCGGTGGCTGTGTCAGCACTCCAGTCCCTGGATGTCACAGTGCAACTGTACGTTCCTTCATCTGCTGGCTGGACGTTCTTCAGCGTCAGGGACACGTTCCCAGTGGCAAATCCATCTCCTGGCATTGGTGCCCGCCCATGGTATTTCTGCATTGGTTCACAACCAGACTGTCCATATGTGCAGATGTCCTCTGGATGTCCATCTGTGATCTTCTTCCATTGCACTTCAGGGTTGTCCAGTGGCTTTGTGGAAGAGATGGTGCAAGGAAGGATTGTATCCTGGCTGACAATTCCAACTACATTCTGGGGAGAGCTAAGCTCAAAATTTTCTGTGGAAATCAAACATGAGTGAGCATTTGGCTGGAATCAATCAGAGAATGTACTGGTGTGAAGGACACAGAGCACTGGGGGAACACAATGAGGAACAAATGACAGTTGCAAATATTCACTAATGACATTGGTCCCTTCTGTTCATGCACCTTCATCAATGAAGAATGCCAGAGAAAAAAATAAAAAC
The DNA here is from genome assembly GCF_036250125.1 of Pseudopipra pipra. Classification (NCBI taxonomy): domain Eukaryota; kingdom Metazoa; phylum Chordata; class Aves; order Passeriformes; family Pipridae; genus Pseudopipra; species Pseudopipra pipra. The sequence goes on from NC_087579.1 coordinate 341,302, forward strand.
CTCAGAGATCTTTTGGGGAAATTGTCAGTTCTGAAAAAATCTTAGGAAAGCAGAATTAATGGCCTTTGAAAATGGCTCACGTGTTCTTTTTATAAAAGATAAATTCATTGTGGTTTGGAGCATTTACTCACTTTCTCCTTTTCTTCTTTCCTCTGAGACAAAATTGTAACTGGGGAAATTGAAAAGCCCAAAGTCATAGGAGAGAGGGAGAAACCAGGCTGGAAGCAGTGTCAGAGCCAACGGGAGCCATCTCCTTTGGTCCATCCCTGCAGTCACAGAGGTGGGACAATCCTGCAGCTGACCTGGAACAGGCACAGAAGGGAAGTGGACAAGGAAGGGAAATCCTGTCCCAAAGCCCCCTGATCTCTCTCACCTGGCACTTGCCAGCTGTGACTTCTAAAGGTGCAAAGCACTCAAACAGTTGAGTTCAGACATCAAGAGAACTTGTGCCTTTCCAGAGATCTCAATTATCCTTGCAGCTTCTGGGAATTTCTCTCAGTCCAACGTGCTCCCAGGAAGTTGTGACAGGGTATGCAAGAGAGGAAAATTCAACCCAGCCCCCACTGCCTGCTGTGAAATTTGATGGACACCTTAATTAATACATCAGTTTAAATCTCCGGTCTGGGTTGCAGGAGTCTCTCTGTCCATGCTCTGAGCTGGGGGGAAAAGAAGGAAGACACAGTTTACCCCCTCCCATGCCTACATTTGGAGATGGGGAATCCATGGTGTTTGCTATCCTGAAGTTCCCTCTCCCTGGGCACCCTCAGGCTGCAGGGTGACAGTGCATCAGCTCCAGCACAAACCTGGAATCATTTAGGGACCTGCACCAGGGTCAGCTTTGCTGCACTACGCTAAAGATCCTTCCCCTCTCTGGCTCTGGCTCTCTCTGCGAACTTTTGACATTTCCAGAGTGGGACCGACAGTCCTTATCTCAGTCCTCATAGCAACACTTCTGGTTTGGTATCTTTATGACTTTATTGGTGTTCAATATTCCATGGTTAGTGAGCAGTGAGGAAGGTGAGACACCCTGATGGTTTCCAAGCAAGAGTTAATCACCCTGCACTGCAGTTCTGGATACATCCCTACTTCCCAGCCATAAGGTGGCCATAAGGTCTCACAGCTACATCTCATGGGACTAAATCAGATGCAGTTGGAACAGGCCTGGTGGTGGATCAAGGCAGACATCAGTAATTCTGGATTAATTCTTGTCCTGGGATGTCCTGCCATGTTTGGCCAGCTGGGTAAGCACAGGTGGAGTGACAAGGGAAGTGTTCAATTCACTTAGTTTTAATCACAAATTGTCCCTCTTCACTTGCTATGGACTTCTGGAGGGATTTCATCCAATTCACCACAGATCACCATGATGGGGATTTGTCTCTACTCTGATCTCCAGAGCAGAGGCTTTTTCCTCTGATCTCAGCTCTGTTTCTGGCACATGGAGATAAACAGGCACTCAGAGGTTTCTGTTCTGGTTTTGGACAGGATAGAGTTAATTTTTTTCCTTGTGGCTGGTGCAGGGCAGTGTTTTGGATTCAAGATGAGAATAATGCTGATCACATGCTGATATTTTGGTTGTGGCTCAGTTGTGCTCAGCCCAAGTCAAGGACTTTGCAGTGTCTCCTGCTCTGCCAGTAAGGAGCTGCACAAGAAGCTGGGAGGGAGCACAGCCAGGACAGGTAACCTGAACTGGCCAGAGGGATATTCCAGACCATGGAGCATCATTCCCAGTATATTTTCTGGGGGGAGTTGGCCGGAAGGGGACTGATCTCTGCTCGGGGACAGGCTGGGCATCAGTCAGTGGGTGGTGAGCAAAATTGGACATCACATGGGTTTTATTCTGCCCTCTCGCTCTCCCTCTCCATCTCCCTCTCTACTTTAAATTACAATTCTTATTATTAATCTTATTCTAATTATTTTTAAAATGTGTTTCAATTATTAAGCTGTTATTTTTTTAACCCACAAGGTTTATTGTTTCTTTCCAATTCTTCTCCCCGCCCAGGGGGTGCCGGGGGCCAGGGAGTGAGCGAGCAGCTCTGTGGTACTTAGTGGCCATCTGGGCTTAAACCAGGACAGTCTCACATCACTCAACAAGCCACAGGTCTTGGGGTGACATGACCACAGCCTCAGTTCCACCAACCACATGGCCCACATGTCCATAAACTCCACAGGCAGCTCAGGGCATTGAATGTCAAACTGCAACTGACACTAAACTTTGGAAACTGTCCTGTTAAATTCTGCTCTTCCTCCTGTTTTCATGGGCTTGGACAGGCACTAAGTTTGTTCTTTGCAGTCCATTATCCCATGAGGCCATATGAAATTTTGTCAGAGGCATTAATTTGGACATCTACTATGGGAAAGAGGTTAATCCTGATTAGAGATGAGAGGGCTGCTCCTCAGTCACCTAAAAAGAGGTCTCAGGGGCTGTTTCAGATATTATCAGGGTTGGATACTAAATCAGGCATTTGGGAAGGGGCAGATATGACACAGGACTTGAAGAAACCTCTTTGCCTCTAGATCAGGAGCTAGAGGCTTGGAAATGCAAAATGTCACAAGACTGGAACATCTTACCTATGAATTCCATCCAGAACTTGCTGAGACCTTACATACCTTGTTTAGCAACACAGATACTTCTTCTGACAAATGTCATGGTCTTTTCACATCCAACTTTTACAAATTTCCCTGTTATCCAAGGAGGGCTCAAAAGAAACCTCGCTGTTTAACAAGTCATTAGTTACTACTTCAGAGACCAAACCCACATTCCCAAACAAGCTGAATGCTTTTCAAAAGAAGACAAGTGAAAATAGACCTAAAAATCTCAGCACAACAATCAAACACAGAGTTCCTCTGTCCCCCAAGGCTTCATGTTCAACACTGCTGAACAGACACACCAGGACACAGTTTAAGCTCAGTAACATTCCTGCAGATGCAGCTGAGCCCTGGGTGCTCTCAGAGTTATTGTCATCCCAAATTCCCATAAAATCAGGGCACTTTCCTACTTTTTCAGCTTCCGGCAGGAAACAGTTCCAAGTGGGCACAGCTGGAACCAGCCTTGCTTATGGAGAAGAAGGTTCCAGAGTTATCATCAGCCCAGCCCTGCCTCAAGGCCCTGCCCCCAGGGGGTCCCTGGGCCCAACAGCCCTTTCCAGAGGGGGAATACCACCACATTCACCACTTGTTCAGGAGGGAGAGAAATAAAAGAGACCTGCTTACCTACCTGACTCAGGAAAGGTGAGCACTGATATAGGACAGCTATTTTTCCTCTTGCCAGAGAAACTTTCCCCTGCAGGAGGGAAATGAACAGAAGGATCAGGTTCTGAATTTTAAATGCAGCATTTCTGTGCCCAAGAGTTACTTTGCTGCCAGATGGTCACATCTCCTCTGCCATAGGAGGGCTCCGTGTTGGTGTTGTAGGGAATTAGGTGCAAATGGAGCTTTGATGCTACTGAGAAGTTTAAGACAAGCAAAGATCCTGCTCAATGCCCACAAACTGTGTCTTAGTTCAGAATTAGAGCTGGATTTTACCTGTTGTCAGGTGAGAACGATCCCCGTGTCTTCAATCTGTGGATCAGAGATGATCAAGGATTAACTCAGGGTGTGGCTCTGCCTGAAGATCACAGATGATTTTACTCTAAGACTGATGTTTCGCTGACAGATTACATAGAGAATGAAGGTGGGGTTTCCCTGGGAATTGACAGTCACCATTCAGAGAAATCAGCTTGAAATGGGAGCAATTCTGCTTTTCAAGGACTTCAGTGAACTGAAGTGCTCTTGTATTTTCCTCTTAGTCTTACTTTTCGCAGCTGTTTCTTCCTCCAAAGACTGTGCCAGAAGTATTTCTGTGAGAAAAAACTTCTCCCTTGAATTCAGAAGGACGGCAAAAACTCATGAAACAAAAAGAAAGAATTTATTCACCGCACTGGCTCTAGTCTCACACCGAGTTCTTTGGGGAGAAAAGACCCCTTGGGTTTAAATTTCATGCATTTTTATAGTTGTACAAAATCCCACCTTTTTCAGAGAAGCTTCATATATTCGCTTTTGCCTAAAAAGTTTTCTTGTCTCTGAAAAGGGGCTTTCCCTTCTTTCTAACTGGCCACTGGCCATCCTCTGTCAAAAGTGAGGGATCTTCCTTTGTTCTTAGCCCAAAGAGAGAAAAGAAACCCCTGTGTACCAAACTCTCACGTGGCCCCGAAAGATTTTAATTTTGGGAATTTTTATATTTCCCTTAACTGGCTGAAAAAGACCCTGACACCCAAGTCCACTCTGAGACTTGGATATCTTACAACTTCGCGATATGCCTATAAACCCATATTTTTATTTCTGATATTTCCAGCTGGGGTTAACAAGGGAAGTGACTGAGAGAGTGAGTAAAAAAAAAAATGAGAGAGAAACGCACCGATCTACTGCTCTTTGTGGTTCAGCTGCTGCAGCCACTCACGTAAAACTGCCCACAAAGTTTTTTGGCGCCCTCTTAGAGGAAGTGAGCCCGGGGGAGGGGGGAGGAAGAGGAGGGGGAGATGATGCAAACATCCTGAACAGGAGTCTTAAGGGGTGAGAACTGAGCTCATGGCTCAGAACATACTGCCTCACCTCCATGGGACCCTCTCTTACAATCACAATTTCCCTCTCCCAACAATCAGAATGCCTGAGACAAAACGTGCTGGTGCCTGGTCCTCCACAGCGCCTGAAGGAGGGTCAAACTTTGTGAGCAGCTCGGGCTGGAGCAGGTTTGCTGGCTGGACCTGAGACCCTGCGAGGGTCAAACACTGGAGCAGTTCGTGAAGAACTGCAGTCGGTGGGAAGTGACACTGAGTGTGCAGAGAGAGAATCACTCATCTTCAGTGACTGTCCCTGCCTGGGAGCTGGACCCACTGCCTGGGAGGAGAAAGGCACAGGCTGAGAGCCTGCAGCTCCCCCAGGTACTGCACAGACTCAGCCACTGTGGGGACCCCGTGGTCCACTGTCTATCAACTGTGGGGATCAATAAATGAATGCCCTGCCCAGCTGTGGCTCTGCATTAGATGTGGCACCACCACTCTCCCCTTTCTGTGATGCTGGTGCAGGAGAGGAGCAGGATGCTCTCCTGGGACTGGGAGGAGTGTCCCTGGTGCCAAAGGCTGGGCTGAACTGCCCACTGAGCTCCAGCATTCCAAATGCCAAGGGATATGCCACGGAGCAGCGCAGGGTCCCGTCCCTCACCTGGGGGCTCTGCAGCCTGGGAGTGTTTCCTGCCCGTGCTCCAATGCCAGGACTCACCTGTGACACTCAGGTTCTGGGGAGCACTGAGGGCAGAGTTCCTCACTCAGTTGCTGTTGTCTCTGTGCTGGTATCCACATGTGTATGTGCCTGTGCTCCCCCTCATCATGGTGAAGAGCATGTGATGGCTCCTGTTGCCCTTTAAGGCTGTTCACCCGCACCACATCCTTGCAGAAGACAATTTGGGTGGCAGAAGACTTCCAGCAAATTTGGCACCAAAACAAAACCTATTCATCCTCATGTGCAGCAGTGGGATCGTGTGGAATGCAGAAGCCAGGAAGTCACCTGGAGAGATGGCAAAGGGATGGCCAAGGACAGTGTCACTGTAGTGTTCCACATGGATCCAAGTGATTCTGCCAGAAGAAACTGGGAGTGGTAGCCAAGGCCAAGGGGGACCATGTGGTTTTCTTGTCAATCCTGTTGTGCAAGGTGGAAAGGAGATGAAGAGGAAGCTGATGTTACAGGTCAAGAACTGGCTGTGATGCTGATTTGGGCAACAGTTTTGGGCTCTCTGATCAATTTTGCAGCTCTGCTGTTTGCAGCTCAGCATCCACTGGGCAGAGCTGGGACCCACCTCACCAAGCAGGACAAAACTACTTCTTCCAGTAGAATGGATGAGCCTGTAAAGAGGGCTTGAAACTGGGAATGATGGGGGAAGGAGAGATGAACTGGCTGTCCTGGGAGGGAGTGACAGACTGGGCTGATGAGCAAAGGCCAGGGGGTGATGGGACAGAAATGAAACACATCCAGATGAGGCTCCAGCAGGGTCACCTCCAGCAATGGTATTTTCCCCAGGAAGTGCTGACAGTGCTCCACTGTGGAGAAACCGCCAAGCCCTTTCTGGGCAGTCCTTGTGCTGAGGGGCTTCTGGGAAGGGCCTGTCCACTAATGCAGCCCCTGTGGGGAACAAAGAGGGTGAGACAGAGACCTGGGTGTGGTTTCAGGGATGTGGCCTTGTTGGGATCAGGGAGATGTGATGCAACGGCTCCTCTGACTGCTCTTTTGTACTGGAGCCACACAGGATTTTAGGAAGGACAGGCAGGGAAGACGATGATGAAAAGTTACTTGTTGACGATGGTCAAGAATGCACTCAGGCAGCAATTAGGCAGGCAAGGTACAAGGCAACTTTATTTACAATAGGCTTAGATTTATATTCTTTTCCTCTGTCCACGTACAAGCATATTATATTTCATTGGTCAGGTACTTCTGTTCACTCGCCTAAACTCATCTTTTGATAGGTGGTCGACACTTCTTCACGTGCTGGCAGATCTCAAAACCAGCACCTGTTATTTACAGCAGTTTTTCTCCTTTTCTGCTTTCTCATCCTGGATTGTTTACATTCCTTACAACTTCACAGCTGCAACTGCTCAAATTCAAGGCCTACCACAGCTTGTTATGTGAGAGTCCATGGAGCTCCCCTGGGGATGGATGAGGAGCCAAGGGAGAGCTCCTGGGCTAGGAATAAAGAAAGGAGAGATCTAGGTGACATTACAGTGGGATTCTGCTCCAGGCCATCTGAGCAGGAAGGACAAGGGAATGAGACCTCTACAGACAGGAGCGGCTTCACATTCACAGGGTCTGGACCTTCTGGTGAAATTCAACAGTTCTAAAAGCTACTGGAGGGACAGCACAGCAGGATAGCACCAATCCACCAGGTTTCTGGAACTTCCTCTTTCGAGGGATAGAGGAGCTGATGAGGAGTGGGGCTCTGCTAGACCTTCTACTCACCAGCTGCAACAGACTTGCTGTTCTGCCAGCCCGTGCCCAGGGACCTGCCCTTAGCTGAGCATATCAAGCCTGGCTTTTGCTATGGGAAACGTTTTGCTCCTCTGAATTCCCCCCTCTGGATGAGATTCTGGCCAAGTTGCTCCAGGTGTCCCTGCTTGGGAAGGGGGTTTGGACCAGATGATCTCTCCAGGTGTCTTCCAGCCTCAGCTTCTCTCTGTCTCTATGATTCTGTACAGGGCACAAGAAATGTCAAACCACAAATTTCAGAATCTGCAAAGTCAGAGGTAGCTGGATCTGTACCAATTCCTGTGTGTGTTTAACTTTCACTTCCCCTTGGCTGTTTATTTTCAGGCATAGTGATAGAAAGTGCATAAGAAGATGAGTGGTGTGATCCAGAGGCACAGAATACTTCTGAGCTAGTGAAGTATTGACCAACAAAAAATATGGAAGTCAGGAAGATGTTCAAAAGTGTTTGGAAAAATCATTATAGTGTCTTGTCTGCATCACTTTATTCCCTAATTTTGGTTGTAGTTGAAGAAATACCTGAGCTGAAATTTCAGTGTCCTCAGGAGAAATCATTAAGGGAATTGTGTGTTGCTTCCTATTTTTTATGTCCAGCTTTCATTTCATTTTTCCTGAGCTGGACCTCCCAGCCCCCTGCATTCCCTGGGCTCTCTGTGTTGGGAAGTGTTGGTGCTGCTGGAAGACTCGGATAATTTTTAGAGCATTTCTCCCTCCTGTGACTTGGTGACTGATCCTCCTAGAGATAGAGAGGAATTGAGGTTGGAAGAGGTCATCTGGCCCAACGCCCTGCTCAAGCAGGGACACCTGGAGCCACTTGTGCAGAACCTCATCCAGAGGTTTTGAAGATCTCCAAGGACAGAGACTCCATCACCTGCCCGGGTAACAGTGTCTGTCTCAGGGACCAGTCTGGGGCTCATTGCTCATGTGGCTGTCGTTGCTACATTTCTCTCTCCATAGGACATCCCTTGCAGATGTACCTTGGTCGGGTAAGAGGGAACAGGCACAAGCTGCAACATGAGAAATTCTGTTTCAATGTGTGGAAAACTTTTTAGTGCTTTTTATCATGAGGGTGATCAAAGATTAGAATAAGCTGAGTAAAATCCATCCACAGAGATTTTTTTCCCTTGTTGCTACAGGGTAAAGGGGAGACTGGAAATAACTCTGTGAAGCCACTGCCTCTGGCATTGCATTATGGCCATAACCAGTGTCAGGTTTGCAAAGATGATGAGACCTGAAACCAAGTCCCAGCCAAACTTCTACAGACTGAGACCCCAAAATACAGAGGTGTGAAATTAAACACACCTGTGCATGAGTGCAAATAGTGCTCAAATCTGGAAATTAATATTTTTCAATAAAATGGGGACCTGAGTGGGGTGGGATGAGAGATGCCTTGATAAAGAACAGTAAAGTCGTGGGGTGCTGATAGAGATTCCAGGGTTTAACCCAGGATATAAAATGGGATTTGCTCCTCCAGTTTGAGATGCCTCATAGGCAGGTTAGGGATGTCAATTCTAATGCTGATTTAGTTGTTAAAAATCTCAGTAAGAATTACTACCCATGAATATTCCTGACCTGTAAACTCAGACTAATAATAAGCAGCTATTTTGCCTTGAGATAAATGAGGTGCAATAGAACAACGTGCTCCAAAACCACCGTATAATATCAGTTATCAGGTGGGACATCTCTGCACTGGCTGAAGGTGTAAAAAGTCAAGTCCATTTGTGATGAAAGCTCCCACAGTGCTTTCAGGTTTTGGTGGCAGTTGTTTTGAACACTGTTTGCACCCTGTTTCACACCCCACCTTTGCTCTCTGTTCATCTGTTCTGCAACAACTCACTTGTAACTGGGCTCTGAGCTGTGTCTGTTTTGTGCCCCAGGGATGTGCACGAGCTGCACCAAATGTGACCCTCTTCTGCCAGTGCAACCACCACAGGGTGGTCCTGCAGCCCTGGACTCTCAAATCCTGTGTGACACACATGTGCAGGACCTGCAGCTCCAGCTGTGCAAGAGCTAGAGCAAAGCCCTGTCTCCACTTCTGTGAACTAAAGCACTCACTAGGGAGACACAACAGAGCCTTCCCTCCTTCTCAGTCCCCAATCTCCTGCCTTCATCTGCCAAATGAGCGGCAGGGGGACTCAGGGGAGCAAAAGGTTTCCCATAGAAAAAGCCAGACTTGATATGCTCAGCCAAGGGCAGGTCTCTGAGCACAGGCTGGCGGGTCACAGTGCCCTTGTAGAGGCACCGTGGTGGGCAGAAGAGCAGTGCCTTGTGGGTGGTGAGTAGAAGGTCCAGCAGAGCCCCACTGCTCATTGGCTCCTCTATCACTTGGAGGAGGAAGTTCCAGGAACCTCCTGGAATCTGTGTCCTGCCATGTTGTCCTTCTGTGTGGAGACGTAGAAATACCACAAAATAACACGGATGTGGAAACGTGAAGCTGCTCTTGTCCACACAGGCCTCCGTGGCCTTGGCTACCACCCCCAGAGCTGTGGAGCCTCTTGTGCCCATGGCCAGTTTTCCCTTGGAGAATCCCTTGGCTCCATGTGGGAGAGGAGCTGGGAGGAGCAGTGAGAGCAGGGCAGAGCAGGGTGGGGGCCAAGGGGCAGGAGGGCTTTGCAGGGAGGATGCTGACCCAGAGGGACAGGCAAACATGGCTCGTGCTCCGGGCTCGCGGTGTCCGGAAATGAAAGCGGGGGCTCTGCAGGCTCAGCGGCCGCAGTGGGGGCTGAGGCAGGGCCCCCACTCACCACAGCCCCTCCTCGTGGGAAAGGCCCTGCCGGCCACAGATGTGCAGCAGGACCAGTCCCAGGTGCTCTGCAAGGCACAGGCCAGGCAGCTCTTGAAGCGCTGTGCAGAGCTCAGCCCACAGCAGACACTTCCAGGAGAGGCTGTTCCTGCAGTGCCCAAACAATGCTGGGGCAGCTGGGATGTGCCAGGCTGTCTCCTGCTCGCCCAACCTTCCTCCTCCTCCTCCTCCTCCTGCTGCTGCTGGTGCTGGGTGAGCTGGGGGCTGGCTGTGCCTTGGGGCTGAGCACTGGAGGGCTGCTGAGCAGGGCAGGACAGGGCCTGTGCTGGGCACAGGGCAGGACCCAGGGAAAGGGTGTGTGGAGCAGCTGTGCAGCAATGAGGGGCAGAGCTGCTTTGGGATTGCTTCCTTCAGCTCCCATGGACCTCCAAGCAAAGGGTGTACTTTCACATCCCTTAAAGAAAATTCAGGTCGTAGTCTAAAACTAGTCAGATGCTGAAGTGCTTTAGGGCATGAAGGGCATCTACTTGGAACCAAAATCCGAACCAAGATGGGTTTCTGGAGATGTCGAGACAGGAGACAAAGGAGAGGCAGGATGGAGCCCCATGGGTGGGAAGGTGCTCACCCAGCACAGACTCAGCAATGGGAATGTGGACAGGGGCACAGGGCTTAGCTGGGTTGCTGCCCCTCTGACCAAAACCCTCTGTGCCCCACGGTGCAGGTGCCGGTGTGATGGCCCAGGACATCTGCAGCTCCCCAGGGGATGGTGAGTACGGAGAGAGGTCCTATAAAGGGAGTTATGAGGGAGGGGAGATGGGAAGGGAGAAGGCTTTGTTCCCCCTTTGTGCACCCCAGGAGAGGAAAGTCTTCTCTACTGAGATCCAAGCCATTGGCCAGCTCTGATGAAAATAACACTCTCCCTGTCCATCCCTGTGCCATCTCTCCAGGTGATCTACCAGCTCCTGCCCTCTCTGTGACCCCCATTGCTGAACAGGAGGGGGAAGAGGTTTATTTTCGGTGCCAAATTGCCTGGAAGTCTCCTGATACCCGAATTGTCTTCTGCAAGGACGGGGTGGAGGTGCACAGCCTGAAAGCCCGACAGGGAAAAGAGACCTACTCCATGCTCTTCCCTATGACGAGCGGGAGCACAGGGACATACACGTGTGGATACCAGCACAAGGACAAGAGCAACCGAGTGAGGAACTCGGCCCTCAGTGCTCCCCGGATTCTGAGTTTCAGAGGTGAGACATGGAACTCACTGGGGCATGTGCAGGCAACTCTCGTAGTCCCCACAGATCCCATGTGAGTGTGGGGACCCTGCCCTGTCCCATGGCACGTCCCAGGCTCTTGGGATGGTTGGAGAGGGAGGTGTCTGGCTGTGGGACACTGGGGGGGTCTGGGATCTATCAGCAGCCCCCGACATGCACCCCAAGCTCAAGCCATCCCACAGCAAAGGAGCCTTTTGCAAGAAGCTTGCTTGCAAGAGAGACAGTTTTGGTTGGGTTTGTGGTTCCAGGTGGATTCTTCTGGCTCCCTAAAACACTTCAGAATCTGCCAAGTCTCACACCATGAACCAAACTCCCTCCGAGGGGTTGGAAATCACCCCCTTTGCTCAGAGGTCCACGGGATCTGGAGGAAGCAATTGTCCTCCTGCCCTCCCCAGAGCAGCTCTGCCCCTCATTGCTGCATGGCTGCTCCACACACTCTTTCCCTGGGTCCTGTCCTGTGCCCAGCATGGGCCCTGTCCTGCCCCACTCAACAGCCATCCAGTCCACACTTCCCACCTTCCTCCTGCACCTCTGTGTCCAACCCCCCACCCTTTTCCAGACTCACAGGCACCCACAACAGGATGGTGGGGAGCTCAGGTCAGGAGCTTTGACACCACCTCCCCAAATTGTCCTAAAACAGCTTCCTCCCCCTGTATGAATCCCTGACAGGGAAAAACAGTCCAGCTACACAACGCATCCCCCTGCCAGTTTGGGCAAGGATTGATGGCATCAACAGCATCCTCTGGAGAGAGGGATGGAGCCAGAGGACAAGAAATTGCAGTTCAGGTGCCTGCAGCCCTCCAGGTCCCACCTGCCCAGCTCAGCCCCAGGCTGCCCTTACACTGTTTGTAGAGGACAGACAAGGCCTGGCCTTTCTTCATTGGTTTGACTGGGTTGAAACAAAAAAAAATCTCTGTGGTAGGAAACAGTTGTTCCTTCATAATGAAGTGTTTGAGGGCGCTGTTCTGATCCCCCTCAATTTCTCTCTCTTCAATACGCTTGGGGGCATTTTGGAAAAGAGGATTAAAAATGTCTCTGGCTTATCATCTGCATTTTTCTTCCAAACTGTCATGTTTTCCACACGCTCCACAAATTTCCCATGTCTTCTCTTCTCTGGGATCAACTGCCACTGGTTTTGGTTGTTTAAAGCCCTTTATTTTCATTTTCTCACTGACTATCCAAAATTTGCTCAAGACTGGAGAATAATGGTTTTGCTTGGAAGGGTTCTACCCTTCCTGGGTAGGGACAACTCTCAATAAACCAGATGGCTCCAAGCCCTGACCAGACAATTTTGACCACGGGAGTTGCTCGGGACACATTTAGAGACTCACATTGAATTTTTGGAAACATCCTTCAGGGTAAGTACATTCCTCCAAAATATGTTATGGTCTATGTAAGACCATTGTCTAATCCATGCTAAGTATTTTGGTCATGGTGTGAGACTTGGCAGATGCTGAAGTGCTTTAGGGAGCCAGAGGCACCCACCTGGAACCACAAAACCAAACAAAACGGGCTTGGGGAGGTGTCAAGCCTGGTGATAAGGCAGAGGCAGGATGGAGCCCATGGGTGGAAGGTGCTCAAATAGCACAGACTCAGCAGTAGAAATGTGGACAGGGGCACGGGGCTGAACTGGGTTGCTGCTCCTCTGACCAAAACCCTCTGTGCCCCACGGTGCAGGTGCCGGTGTGATGGCCCAGGACATCTGCAGCTCCCCAGGGGATGGTGAGCACAGGGACAGGCCCTGTAAAGGGAGGTGTGTGGGGTGGGAGATGGGAAGGGAGAAGGGCTTTGTTCCCAGTGTGTGTGACCCCTTGGAGAGGGGGTCTTCCCTTCCCAGATATGAAGCATTTTCCACCCCGCAGTAACACTATCTCAGTCACTCTCTGTGCAGTCTCTGCAGGTGACCTCCCAGCTCCTGACCTCTTCATAGTTCCCATTGCTGCACAGGAGGGGGAAGAGGTTTTGTTTCAGTGCCAGATTGCCTGGAAGTCTCCTGATACCCGAATCGTCTTCTGCAAGGACGGGGTAGAGGTGAGCAGCCTGAAAGCCCAGCAGCAGAAGGGGAGCTACTCCATGCTCTTCCCTATGACGAGCGGGAGCACAGGGACATACACGTGTGGATACCAGCACAAGGACAAGAGCAACCGAGTGAGGAACTCGGCCCTCAGTGCTCCCCAGAACCTGAGTGTCACAGGTGAGTCCTGGCACTGGGGAACAGGCAGGATAATATCACAGACTCCCCAGACCCCATGTGAGGCAGGAGACCCTGCCCTTCCCCATGACGTGTCCCCAGACAGTTGGGATGCTGGGGGTCAGTTCATTACAGCCTTTGGCACCAGGGACACTCCTCCCAGTCCCAGGAGAGCATCCTGCTCCTCTCCTGCACCAGGACCATGGAAAGGGGAGAGTGGTGGTGCCACATCTAATGCAGAGCCACAGCTGGGCAGGGCATTCATTTATTGATCCCCACAGTTGACAGATCAGGGGTCCCCACAGTGGCTGAGTCTGTGCAGTACCTGGGGGAGCTGCAGGCTCTCAGCCTGTGCCTTTCTCCTCCCAGGCAGTGGGTCCAGCTCCCAGGCAGGCACAGCCACCCATGGCCAGTGATTCCCTCCCTCCCACCCACTGTTTCTCAGCATTGGGCCAAGGCTGCCCAGGACACTGGGAGGTTCATCAGCTGGGATCTTGCTTGGCTCTAAGGGCATATCCTGCTCTCTGCTGCCACTTCCCATAACTGCCCTTCTTCCTCAACAGCTTTTCTACCTCCAGCCATGAAACCTCAGGGCCTCCAGACCTTTTCCCCACATCTTGTGATAGGCTTGGTGACCATCTTTCTCCTCCTTCTGGCTGCAGCCACCTACTGTTTTGTGAGGAAAGGTGAGTGATTTGGGGATATTGAGGAGTAAATTTGAGGCCGAAATTGCATCCTGATGTGGGGCTGCTGCTGTCTGACGTTTGCTGGTTTAGGATGGCTGGATCCTCACCTCATTTCTCAGGAAGCTGAGCCTCTCAGGCCTTTCCTTTTTCAAATGAGGCAAGTAAAGCTGCTGAGATGACCAAGACTTTACTAAAGGGGTGCCCTGCCCCAGGCACACATTGGCTCCCATCCTGTGGGCACAAGAAATGAGTCTCTGAGCTGGCCTGAATGGAGCCAGCACAGCTCCTCCACACTCTGGCTGTGCACAGCTGCTGAGAGCTTGGGAGAGGCCAGGCTGGGAAAGGGCATTCCCAGTTGTGTAGAATGGGCTTAAAAATCCCTCTCCCAGTGAGGTGTGGAGGTTCAGCCCAGCATCTTCACTGCACAGCCCAGAGCATGGAAAGCTGTGCAGGGCTGTGCAGGAACTCTGCCTCCCACCTGTCCCTCTCTTTTCCTTGCAGGGGCCTGCAGAGAGAGATGCCAAAGGTGAGCAGCAATCCCCGTGGGCTGTGGGGCTGGGGGGTGATGGACACGGGGCATCCCAGCCCCCTGGGGTGGTCCTTAGGCAGGGGCAGCCTGGTGTGTGCCCGTGGGTGGATTCCCCCATGGTGCAGGCAGGGAGGAGCAGGGCTTGCCCTGCCTTGACTCCAGCCATGGACCCGGTGCAAGACAACATCATCCATGGCAATGACTCCAAAGGGCTCATCAGGGTCTGGACACAGACCCCCAAACCCTTTCCCACAACTCTCTCCAGGCAGCAGCAAGTTCTCAGACATGAGGCTGAAGGGACTGAGGACAGTGAAATGCACTGTGAGTACCAACCCCTCCCTTTGGGTGACACACGGACCCCTCTGTCTGTGGAACCCCCCTCTTGTGTCCTGGCTGCCTCTGGCACCACCAGCAACCCTGAGACCATCAGCCAGCTGTGGCACTGCCTCAGGAGCTGCACTGAGTTATAGGGACCTGCCCCAAACCCCCTTTCCATCCTCTCCATCTCTCCCCTCATTGCAGGGCCTTTCCCAACTCCACATGCAATCCCAGCAATTAACGTCCCAGCAGGATTTGCAAAACAACTGCCCACTGAACAAGGGCAGATTTCTCCCCACATTGTTGCTCCCCAGCTTCTTCCCTGCACACAGGGCCCAGCTCCTGCCTGCAGAGGAAGGGTGAGCAGAGACTCCCATCCCTGCTCTGCATCCACAGATGGAAGGGCAGCTTCCTCTGCTGCCAGGAGTGGGGTGAGATTACAGGCAAACAGGGCAGGGGGTCAGTGCTGACCCCAGGGGATTTGCTGTTCAAAGGCAGGGTGGGGCTTGTCCCTCCCAGAACAGGAAGCAAAGGCTCACTCTGTGCTTTTTGCCCCCCACCAGACTCCACCATCGCCCACGTTGGACGTAAAGGGGTGAGTTGTGGCACAGCCTTGGTGCCAAAGCAGGGAGCAGGGCCCTGGGGATTGTATCAGGGTCTGTGCAGGTGGGTTGGGCTGGGGAGTCTCAAAGGGCCAACCCCACCAGAACCAAACGAGAACCACTTGGGGAAATTATACTTTTTTTAACCAAAAGTAAATTATTTTGTCTTGTTTTCTTCTGCAAGCACTTTCCCTTTAAAAATGGTTCTCAAGTAAATGCCTAATGTAAAATTTGTGTATATTCAAGTGGGAAAGAAAGATAAAGAACCCAAGTTTTGCAAAAACAACAACAAAAAGCAATTAGAAACACAATATTGATTCCAATTAGCCATTATTCCTGCTGCCATGTTAGTCAGTCCTAGTTATGCAGCTCTCCTGCAGCCCAGAGCCAGAGGCTTGTGCAGGGCTTGCAGCCAGCAGGGGAAATAACGGGCTCTCCTTTTCCCTCTAAAGCCTCGTGTGCAAGAGCTGAACAGCAGCACAACCTATGCCCTGGTGAGGCCCTCCCGCAGCCAGCCCAGAGAGCGCTCCAGCACGGCCAGTGCCCAGGGAGAATGGCCCAGCCCAGCCTGTTCTCTCTGACCGAGCTCCTGAGCTGGCAAAACGGGGCTGGGGGATCAAGGCTCAGCTTGCTTGGCCTTTGCTGGGCTGGGCAAGAGCTGGGAGCTGGGAGCCTTGTGGCTGCTCCTCCAGCTCCTCCTCTCACCATGTTCTCCCCTTTTCCCTTCCCAACCCCATTTCCACCCCCCACGGCACAGGGGGTTTACAGACATCCCTGCAGCTCCCAGCGGGTTTGTCCCTGACCCCAGGAACCTGCCCTGGGCCAACCCCTGGGCTCGTCTGCACCAGTTCTGGTGAGGAATTGCCAGTGCTTGTCTTGGCAGGGCAACACCTCCCCGCAAACCCTGGCCATGCCAACATGTCCACACCCAGCCCTTCCACCACGCCCAGCCCTTCCCACACCCATCAGAAATATGTTCTGAATGCCTTGAACCCAAAGGATCTCTGTGACTTGCACATGTATTGGCAATGTCTGATGGATAAATCCAGATCAAATCTATTCCCTGTATTGTACATGGACATGTGAGCACCTCGAGTGAGGAGGAACATCAAAGTGATTGGGAGAGATTCAAAGCCTGGAGGGACTTATATGGAGCCTGAAGGAGCTAATAATTGATGGACTTTCATGTTATTCCCCAGTTTATTACCGTGTTCAATGTACCCCCACAACCATCCCTACGTTAATCCCCTTGGTCTGTACTGTTCAGGGCTTGTCTGGACTTGCCCTCATGTTTTCCCTCCAAAAGTTGTTTACCCCCTTACTCTCCCCTGGTTTCCTGCTCATCTCTCACGGATTGGCTGATGGATGCCGCAGTGCAGAGTGAACTCCCATTGGCCCCCTTCCCTAGATACTCCTAAATTCCTCCCATTTTCTCTGTGTTCCCCAATCCTGTTATGCCCTGAGACGTCAATCCCATGCTCCGCCCTAGTTATTAGACCTCCCCTTACCCGAACCTTATATAAGTCCTTGTTCCCCACAATAAAGTGTCCATTGCACCCTGACCTTCTACCGTGTCAGAACCCTTTGTGCAGTGTCGTGTCCCTATTCCCTTTCCCTTCGGGCCGTGGCACTCGAGTGAAGACATCTCCATCCCCCTGTGTCAAAAGGAACCTGTGTGTCCATAAACTACGTGATCCAAGTCTGGGTGTGCTCTTCTCTGTGCCCACAGCGATGCTCCCTTGGATGCACAGGTACACAGGGGCACAGGCCCTGCTGTGCTCACAGGGCTCTGTCTGTGGGGGTGTGCAATGATCAGGTGCTTCTGCTCCAGTGGAGAACAAACATGGATTTCTCTCCCAGACTGCACCTCTGCCTTCCACAGTCCCTCCCGGAATGGGGTTGAGCTGCCTGGTGACAGCCCTGGAGGTACAAAGGGGTGGCTGGAGAGACATGAAGGGACTCTGGAGGTACAAAGGGATATAAAGGGGAGATGTCTCTGGTCTGAGCTCAGTTGAGACATCCACCAGACCCTCAAAGCTTCATACTTGTACTTTCCTTCTGTCTCTCCTCTCTTACCTCTGCTTTTCTTCCCAGACTTCATTGTCTGCCAAGTGTCGTCTGTAGCCCTGGCTGGACCCAGGATGACCTTTGCCACTGGAGTGTTAAAATACCATGTAATGTCACAATCCAGAAACCTGCCCTGTCCTGGGCTCATCCCCACAGTGTGGGCAGCAGGTGAGGGGGGATTCTGCCCCTCTGCTCCTCTCAGGGGAGACCTCACTTCCAGTGCTGCCTCCAGCTCTGCTGCCTCCTGTGCTGTGTTGTGCTTCTCTCCAGGAGCCAGAACAAGGATGTTTGCACCAGAAAAGTGTTGTCCTACCTCTGTGTGGCCCCTTCTCCAGCCCCATCTCACAGTGTGTCATTATCAACAATCTTTGGTTGTCTCCATGGCCATCCAGCTGTCGGTGTTTTAGATACAAACACCAGCCCCTGATCTTCTGGGCTTCTACAACCTCACTGAGTGTACACCTCACTGCCCACTTGTGTGACCCCTACTTTGTCAGCTTGTCTATGGAAATGTTACTGCAAACATTGTCAGAAACCTCAGAAAGTCAAGATAAACAACATCCACTCCTCTCCCACATCTATGAAGTTTGTCACCTCTCTGAAGTTTGTCACCTATCTGAGAGCACCTCAGTGTAGAAGCTCTCATATAGGTTGAGGTATGTTTTGCCCTTTGTAAATCCATGTTGACTGTTCACAATCACCTTCTTGTCCTTTGTGTGTTTGGAAATGATTTCCAGGAAGAAACCTTCCAAAGCACTCTGGTCAGGTTGCCTGGTCTGCAGTTTATCTGCATCTTCCTCTTGCTCTTCCTGAAGTCGGAGGTGGCATTTGCTCTCCCACTCTTTAGGATCCCTCCCTGTCGTCATGACCTTCCTAAGACAATCAAGAGTGGCCTTGCAATGTCATCAGGCAGCTCCCTCAGCATTTGGGGGGATAACCTATGAACTGACCTATGTCACATTTCTTCGAGGCTCCCTAACCTGGTCCTCCTCCACCACAGGTAACACCTTCCCTTCTCCTTCCTCCTTTCAGTCTTTCATGGAGAGAACTTTGTTTTAATGTCTCCATTTCCCATCTTCCTCAAACCTTCCCAATATCATATAATTCCTAGGGCAGCAAGAAATAATTCTGGCACAGTATTTCAGGGAAAAGACAGCTGTGAAAAGTGACAGTAAGAGCCAAGGACAGTGGGAATCCACTGTCAAATCCCAGGGAAACCCAACCTTAATTCCCCATATAACTTGGCAAAAAAGCATCAGTCTTGCAGAAAAAGGACAGTTGATCTCCAGGCAGAGCCTGGCAGTCTCAGCACTACGTGCACAGCAAGAGCTTTCTGGACGGGCACATTTGGTCTGGGAGGAATCTTCGTCCGTATTCACTTTTGGCCCTCGGTTGGCCGATTTAGGAACGGGGTCCTGCCCACCAACGATTGACTTTCCAACCAGGAAAAAAAGCCTGACCCTCCATCTCTCCTCTGACGTTGGTGCAGCGCTGTCGGTACTATGTGCACAGCAAGAGCTTTCTGGGCGGGTACCTTTGATCTGGGAGGAATCTTCATCTGTATTCACTTTTGGGCCTCGGATGGCTGATTTAGGAATGGGGCTCCTGCCCACGAACGACTGCCCTTCCAGCCAAAAAAAAAAGCCCAGACCCTCTGTCTCTATCATGGTGTTGGTGCAGCACTCTGGGCACTACGTGCACAGCAAGAGCTTTCTGGACAGGCACCTTTAGTCTGGGAGGAATCTTCGTCCATCTTCACTTTTGGCCCTCGGACGGCCGATTTAGGAACGGAATTCCTGCCCACCATCGACTTCCCTTCCAGCCAAGAAAAAGCCCTGACCCTCCGTCTCTCTTCTGTTGTTGGTGCAGCACTTTTGGTACTATGTGCACAGCAAGAGCTTTCTGGATGGGCACCTTTGGTCTGGGAGGAATCTTCATCTGTATTCACTTTTGAGCCTCGGATGGCTGATTTAGGAATGGGGCTACTTCCAACGAACGACTGCCCTTCCATCCAGGAAAAAGGCCTGACCCTCTGTCTCTCCCCTGCCATTGGTGCAGCACTCTCGGCACTATGTGCACAGCAAGAGCTTTCTGGGCAGAAAAGGGAGGGAAAAGAGGAAAAGGAGAAAAAAGCCTTACTTGAGAATCCAGACATCCTACCATCGGTCAGGAAGAAGTCCTGCACCTTCTATAATGCGGGTAGATACTGGGGCACCCACTGGCAGACAGGGGCACTTGTAGCGCCAGTGGCACTGGTGTTCCTTTCCCCATGCTGAAGGCCCATGGTGGTGCTGAGTTGCCCTAACTGGTGCTGCACTGCATTCCACACTATCAGATGTGTGAGGATCTTCAAATAGAGAAGATCTTCAAATAAAGTGTCTTATGTTTGAAGCATCACTAGCAGTGCTCTTTGTTTCTACTGCAAAAGAAGAGTTTTGTTTATTTTTGTGGTTTACTTTAAAAAAAAATCTTTTATGTTTTTCATGTGTTTCTAAATATAGTAAAAATGTTCTGTTTTTTTTTCTGCTTCCCTCTTCTGTTTTTTTTTCTTGTTTATCACATACTCCCCATCTCT
Organism: Pseudopipra pipra; assembly: GCF_036250125.1. Taxonomy (NCBI): domain Eukaryota; kingdom Metazoa; phylum Chordata; class Aves; order Passeriformes; family Pipridae; genus Pseudopipra; species Pseudopipra pipra. Next base: position 361,286 of record NC_087579.1, read on the forward strand.
CACTATCTTTTTGAACAATGCATGGTTTCTAGAGCAGCTAGAAGAGTTGGAGAAGGTGTTCCATGAAGACCACTATCCCGACAGTGAGAAGAGGATGGAGCTTGCAGCTGCGTTTGGTGTGATGCCAGAGCGAATCCTGGTAATGCCTGCATGAGGGACAGTGGGTTCTGTGCAGAAAAGGGATGGACAGGGACTGGGACAGGGACTGGGACAGGGAGGAGGTGACGACTACACCTGCCACTGGTGACAAGGAAGAGAGCTCACAGGCATGGACACTGCTCAACCCCACCCAAAATGGCCATGGAGTCTGGGGTTGCATATCTTCCCATTTCCTAAGGTGAATCATATAATGGCTAGATAAATGAGGCTAAGGAGATCAGAGTTAATCTCTTTTGTCTTGAAAATCATGGGCAGCAAAGGAAATTGATGTTTGGGGGTGTCTTTCTGCTATTATTTTTCTGTTTGCGATGAATTGTGCAGGTTCTTGGGAAGAAAGGTTTCTTGAGGTTCCTTTCTGTCAAAGGAAGGTTTTTGGGCTCACCTGGTGATGTGTGGAAGCAGTCACTGCTGATTCGTTGCCAGTGTCCCCATGTGTAGATGTTTTCCTTCCTGAATGCATCCTTTCTTTCCAGTCATCAGATCTGGTTTCAGAATCGCAGGGCAAAGTGGCGGAAATCAGAGAAGCTGAATGCAAAAGGCAACAGAAAACATCCAACATCGTCACCTCTGTCACATGATTATGGATGGGGGACCTACTCTGTTTTCTCATCTTTCCACAACAGGTACCTAATGAATTAAATGTTTTCCTTTGCCATTCCCCCTTTACATTTAAACTATGGAGAGCTGACAATCGAGTTGGACCTCGGTAGCTCGTCAGATTTCTTGGCAAATTGTAGTAGACCCTCTTAAAAGAAAGGTTGAAATAAATCTGTTGAGATTGCTGTGGCTAAAGTCATGTGGAGAACAAGGGATGCGATAGAAAGGTCTATGGATCACCCCTTCATTTTATGTTTTTGTGAATGGTCAGGAGCCCATTGCATTTCCCACCATTGCTTTCCATTTCCATGGATTTTCACTTGGTGATGGAAGTGCTGCTCGCTTAGATCAGTCTTACAAAGTCATGGGCTTCTCTGAACAAATATAAGGTAGCACCTTTCATAGGTGAGCAGGAGATATTTACTGGGGGGGGGGAAGGGAGTATGTGAGAGGATAGATAGTCTTTCAAGGGGTAGTGAGTGAATGTGTGAGGGAAGAAATTAGTTTCCACAGGGATATATTTGTGGCAATCTGGAGTGAGAAAACAGAATGCAAAGAGGAAAAATTAAGTTAAAGATTGGAGACCGCCTGACTTATTTCATCGCATTGTCCCTGCTGCCTGTCCTACACTGGGGACTTGAGGCTGCTTCCCCAAATACTGTCAAGACAGCATTCCTTGCACACCTAAATCAGCCACTGCTTTCTTTTTCCACCAGCCAGTTATGTAGGATCTGCCCATTGTAGGGTAGAAGGGTATGTATTTGGTCATAATGCCTTGCCTTGTCTTCTGGTTCATCCTCACACCCTTTTTGCTGCCTCCAGGGTACCTCCTCTGCCTGTGTCTCTGCTGCCTGATGTTGCTCGTGACCAATCTGCCATGCTGGGAGGAAACGCTGCAGCTGGGAACTGCTCCAGCCTGCTCAGAGCACAGCTTGCGCCACTCTCCTCTGCCTCAGGTGATACCCTGACCAGCATGAGTGTTTTCCATAACTACAGCATTGGCTGGTGGAGCTAGGATGTTCCCAAACACTTTAGGGAAGGTCATGTGAATGCCCCACGCCATCAGTGCAAAATGTGACACCAGGTCACTGGACAGGCTGAGAAAGTTGGGATTGATCAGCCTGGAGAAGAGAAGGTTGTGTGGAGACCTCACAGCACCTTCCAGTATCTGAAGGGGCTGCAGAGAAGCTGAAGAGGGACTTTTCATCAGTGACAGGATGAGGGAGAATGGCTTCAAACTGAAAGAGGGAAAATTTAGGTTAGATATGCAGAAGAAATTCTTCCCTGTGAGGGTGGGGAGGCCCTGGCACAGGTTCCCCAGAGAAGCTGTGGCTGCCTCATCCCTGGAAGTGTTCAAGGACAGGCTGGATGGAGGTTGGAGTAACCTGGGATAGTGGACAGTGTCCTTACCCATGGCAGGGGGTTGGAACTGGATGTCTTTAAGGTCCCTTCCAACCCAAACTTTTCTATGATTGGAGGTATAGCAGCTCTCTGCTAATTGAGTCTGTACCGGCTATGTACCAGCACGGTGGTGCTTCTGTGCTGATGCTGGAGCCAAATTTGCAGTCCTTGTTCATGTCCTAGCCCAAGCCAGCAAGGAATTCTGAATATGACTTCATAAGGATAAGTGATAGGGGCATTCTTCCATAATAGCTGTTTGACACTGGTCCTGCTGCTCTAAATGATGATGAAAGTATTACTCTGGTTATGACGTTCTTCATGGCAGATACACACATCCCATACTCTGGTTTAGATGGAAACATTCGGGCTACAACCAGAGTCAGGTGAGGTGTGTGAGGAAGGTGCACTGTACAAACTGTTGGTGTTATAGAGGCTCCCTCAGGTACTCCATACCTTTAAATGTCCAAGAGGGTTCCTTGGCTTCCCCAGGCAGTGCAAGTTTCCATTTTGTGCAAGACCTCGAGGGAGGGAGACTAGTTGAGTTCCAGAGCTGACGCTGAATTTACTCTCAGTTGCAGTGGAGCTGGAGGTCAGTGGGGTGTGCTGTTCGACCAGGGTTCTACCTGTGCTGTGCTTAAAGATTGATGGCAACTAAAGACTGTTCAGTTGTTTATTCATGTGTGGAGTACCAGAGCATTCCCTGGAGTCAGGAATGCTCCCTAAAGCATTTCCTATGTATGTTTACATTTCCAAGTTGGCACAATTTAAAAAGATTTCCAAAGTGATGAGGACTTTATCACTTCCTTGGGAGGGATATCCCAAGCAATATATGTGCTGACATATAATACTACTGTGTGCATTTTTCTGCTTCCCAGTGTAATTCATTCATTGGAATTTCTGCTCCCTCATTTTATTCTAAATGTGCCAGTATTTAGTTATCAGTATTAAGGCCAGTTCTTGCAACTCATTTTCTAATAATGACTCAATTTTTTTTTTAATAGTGCTGATACCTTAAAAGTACTTTGGCACTGTAGAAAGTACCTGTAAGGTTGTATCAGTAAGCTTATAATGCTAATAAATACTTATGTGTGCTAAAAGTACGTAATTGAGATACCTAATTTAGTATTTCTGTCATTTAAATTTGCCTGTCATCCTCTCAAGGCAAGGGCTACTTTAGTCAATCCTATGACCTATTTAATCAATAGGACTGTAATTCAGTTAGTTTTGGTTTTTCCACTCCTTACAGCAGGGTAAATATGGTCAAAGTGTTTGAATACTTCACTGCTTCCCAGAGTTCTGAAGCAGTGTCATCTGTTGAGCCCTGTATTTAATTAGAATTAGATAAAGACTAAGGTTTTGCAAAATAATTCATTTAAAGGAAACAAACCAATTATCCTCTATGATTGGATTTCTATGCTGTAGGAACCTCTGCTGGTTCCTAAAATACATCTGCAGATGTGTTATTTAGTCAAGAGAGAATATAATAGAATCATAGAATGGTTTGGGTTGGAAGGGACCTTAAAGATCATCCAGTTCCAACCCCCTGCCATGGGCAGGGACACCTTCCACTACACCAGGTTGCTCAGAGCCCCATCCAACCTGGCCTTGGACACTTCCAGGGATCCAGGGGCAGCCACAGCTTCTCTGGGGAACCTGTGCCAGGGCCTCCCCACCCTCACAGCAAAGAATTTCTTCCTGATATCTACTCTAAACTTTTTGTTTGAATCCATTTCCTCTGTTAGAGAAATAGAAGTTTCATTCAGGGATGTGATCTTGTCCTCTGTTTTCAATGAGCCATTTCTTTCTGGGGAATCTGCACGCTGGGATGCAATTCTCCATGTGGAAAAGACAAGCAATCCTCCTGATAGGAGAGAAAGGTCCCATCTGAATTCTTGGTGCAGTGTGTAAGGAAGAAAAGGGGCAACTGAATGTCCCTGAGGGTGAAATGGGTATGTGGAAAATGAGTGATAAAGAGAGCTGGGTTTTTACTGCTGGAATCCTTTCAGCTTGCTGCTGACTGCCTCCTATTGCATTTGCTGTGTGTGCATCCAGCTTTTAGGAAACACAGACTTCCTCTGCTTGTCTGAAACCCCTGTGTCTTCAGTGATAGGGATGTGTGAAAACGAGACTTTACTTTGTTCCACTAGATCTGTGTGAGGGAACAAGCCTCCCCTTGTTCTCTTTAAATCAGGCTGGGCAAGAAGTAACGAAATCTATTTGTGTCAACTAAGGCTGGTAAATACTTTCCAGATACAGATCTGTTTGAGGGGATTAAAAAAAGTACCTTTTCTAAGTCACTGTTCAGAAAAGAGGCTTGCTTTGGTAGTGCACACGAACTGTGAGGTTTGGTGAGTGGTTTTGAACCCAGTTGCCTGAGGGAAGGGAGGAATAAGGTCTGTGTAAAGAGCCACATTCTGCTCTCTTTATTTATGAAACCCACCTTGCCCTCCAAATTTGTTCAACTCTAATCAGATGGAAGTTAGAAGTCCTAAAAATTACATTCCTACAAGTCATGGGAGAACTGGTGCCTGGGCAGAGTAGAGACCTAAGTTGGTGCACGCTTTGAGGGTGTAGAGAGTCCTCATAGAAGAGAGATCTGCAGGGCGCAGTGGCATGGAAAGCTGCAGTTGCAGTTTTGCCTTAACTAGATGCAGGGTAACACAGCTATGGGGAATAAAACAATAAAATTTGCTTTTTGTTTGTTTGCTTGTTATCTAGCATTGCATAGGCAGACTTTTCTCTTTAAGAAAGCAAAAACTGAAACAGGGAAAATGAAAGACAATGTGACCTGAATTCATTCATTAAAAAAACTTGCCGAGAAATAGAGCCATCCAGGGTCCACCTGTTAGCTTTATTAGAATATCTCAGAACATGAAGGAGGCAAAACTTGAATAGGATAAAATCCAAACTAGCTGAAGCAAAATAAAAGAGGAAACAAATTAGAAAAAAAAAAGTTATCAGTTTACAAGGCAAAACCAATTTCTTAGTAATGTTAGATTTCAGCAAAATAATTTGTGACCTGTGCATTGTGGTGCAGTTATGCCTATAGATTTTGGCCAGCTGGAGTGGCTGTTCAGGTGCTTTCCTTGGTACCAGTGTCCACTTTCAGCAGGACAAGAAAATGATGAGGACAGTATAATCTGTTATCTGAGACCTTTACCTTTGGAGAGTGTTCAGTGCTGCCTTTTCCACTGTTTTTCTTTGCTTTGGCCAGTACTTCTGACTGTTGATTTGTGGGTTCTTTTTTTTTCTAATGTCCCACCGTTTTTTCCAGTTTGCCAAACAAGCTGATTAAAAATGTCAGCACGTTGTATTTGAGATGTATCTTACCTTGATGGCAGTTATGGCTTCTGATTTGGGTATTGGGCACACTGCTTGCTGTGAGAGCCTTTTGCGCCTCAAAACTTCCATTTTGAGCTTGCTTTGGTCTTAGAATTGTTTTTTACTACTTTTGCTGGACAGCATGCTTGAGATTAATAGATTTTTTTGACACTGGCAGTTCTTTAAAGTTTTTCTTGTTTTCCTGAGATTCCTTACTGATATAAATATATCTGTGATTCACTGACTTAAAGCATTGGCTTATGATTTTTTTTGAGTTAACCCTTTAGAAAGAAAAGTTCCTCTGGTTTGTGGGAGGAGATTTTTCTGCCCTACTGGTGATTTTGCAGGAAATCCTTTGTTTCATGTGGCTGTATTGTGAGGACACCTGTCAGGAGCCCAATCTGTGCAGATAACTGTCAGAGGTGGAATGGTTGTGGAAGTCTTGAGAGCAATTGGATGAAGCTGGATATGATCTGTCAGAGAAGAGTGAATAAATAACAAGCTCTAATGATTTTGTGGGAAATATCCCTCTCTTTAAATTTAGAAAGACGGCATAAACTTAGGGAACAAAGAAACAAGGAAGAATTTATTCAACACGTTGGGTCTTTCCCGCATCGAGTTTCCAGGGAAAAAGACACCTTCGGTTTAAATTCCATACATTTTATAGTTTCGCAAAATCCCACCCTTTTCATATAAGTTTTAATGTATTCATCTTTACCTAAAAAGGTTTCTTTTCTCTGAAAAGGGGCTTTCCCTTTTTCCCAGTTGGCTGCAAGCCATCCCCTGTCAAAAGTGATGGATCTTCCTTTGTTCTTAGCCCAAAGAGAAAAGGAACCTCGTGTACAAAATGGCCCTAAAAGATTGAATTTTTAAGGATTTTCTCATTTCCCTTATCCCGCCGAAAGAGACCCTGATACCCAAGTTCAGCTCTTGGAACTTGGATATCTTACAACTTCACGATACGTCTATTTATAAAAAAAGCCATATTTTTATTTCTCAGAATTTCACTCACAGGATTCTGGCTTTTGAACAAATTGCTTTAAAGCTGATGATGTGTAGCTGACATGGCAAGCAGGAATCATATCTTTTGAACAAGTGGTAGGTTCTGGCCTACTGAAAATCCAGAAGAGGATCAGACTGACAGGCTTCTCAAAGCAATGCAATTAGAAACTGAATTGGTTCATTGACCATCACTCCAATTAAATGAAGAGGCCATTGCTCCTAAGTTTGATTAATATTTTTTTTCTACTTTCAAGATGTCATTTGCACGAAAGGCTGTAATTACTCAGTATTAAAAGAAACTGTGACATCAGTGTGTGACACAGGCTTGTGAAACCAGGCCCTGCCGTAAGTTCATGGATATATCTCTAGGACAAGCCTCAGTCTCCTTCACGACTCGTGAAAGACAGACATCCCAGTCATGCCGACAGAAAAACACACATCCGTTTCTGTTACTTTAAGACTCTGTCCCGCTCATTGGAAGCTGTTTGCGCTAAAGAATGGATCTCTGAACTCTGCCAGGATGTTGAGGAAGCAGCTATAGTAGGGGTAAGGCAGCTGTGTAGGTGGAGACTTAGAACAGACATTCTTGAGTTAAAGCACATGTCTTAACCAGGGCTGGTTCAGAGATCTGAAACTGCAAATTATTAAATTGCTCTCCAAAAATTCCCAAGGCTGTCTCATGGACTGAAAATCCAGAAATAATGGAAGTGATAAACAAAAATCCTGCTGTTACATTCCCATGCTCACCGGAAAGCCTTCTGAGGTTATTTATCTCTATATCAGTGTCAGGAAAAGCAACAGAATAGTAAAATGTAGGTATTATCTCAAGCCAGTGATCAGAATTCTCCATCAAACAATTCTGGAATCTTCTGTAAATATGTCAGATTTAGTAGATATTGCTTCTCTAGGAATTGTTTATTCCCACTGCATTTGTGACTTTATTCAGAAGGCACAATTTCAGCATCTGTCTTTGAAAGGACTGAGAAGCAGAGGAGTCTTGAGAAAAGGCTAAACCAACTCTTCAGAGGCCATGGGTGTCCTTTCACAATCTCTTTGCCTGGGGGTCCTATTGCCATGACCCGCAAAGATTATCTACACCTAAGTATTGCAAATATTTCAAAAAACAACTTAATTTTTAGTAGATGTGAAAGTGGGATTAGAAGTGACTTCCTGGGCTGCTTGTATTCATCCTGAGGAAGACCAGTGCCATCTGCAGAACAGCTCACCCTAATGTCATTATTGAACTGAAGCTTTACCTGGATGTAGACTGGTTTTCAGGTAGGTATGTTTCATAATGTTTGTGTGAACATTCTGGGACACGATGGTTAGGAGAACCTGTGCAAATGAAGGTTTTAAAAAAAAAGTCAGGAGAGATCTTCAGTTTCATTTCTGGCTAAGCCATTTTGATTTTGAGGACACTAAATATTGGCTTCCTTGTGCTTTGTTGTGTGGGAGTATATCTGTGCTATGTCAAACACCGGGAGTGGGACAGGTATATCAGAGATGCTGCCTGACATGGATAAATAGTGTGTTCAAACAGAAAAAATAAACCGTTGAGAATTGCATGGGCATGTGAATGCTTGAGAGATGCCATCCTAGCTCTTGCTCCGATTTTCTAAATGAGCCCAAAATCGAGGTTATTGAAACTTGAAAAGTTTTCATTGAAACATCATGATTCCCTCTCTCCATGGTTGCAGAGAGTTGGAAAAAACTGCATGTGGGAAGATGCAATAAGAGAGACAGAAATGCACAGTGTGATGGGGAATCTGGGAAACAGTGCTATGAGGTGTTGAAGTGGAATCTCCTCATCAGCTCTCTGGGCTTGCATTCCAAAATTCTCCGAAGGTTGCTAATGCTTGCTGTGGCATCTTTAAGTTTTATGCTTGAGGCCTTTCATTCGTACCTGGTGGAGTGCATTTGATGTTACCCTGTATGCCTGCAAGGGTGAAGTACAACTGTAAACTCTCCATAAAGCTTTCCTAGAAGTGGGAGTAGACCAGCTTTACCTGAACAGTCGGCTGGTTCAGCCCAGCTAGACTCGAAAAATCATTTAAACTTGTGAAGAGAGAAATCATTTGCTAATTGCCATAATGAAAGAAAATCTTGTTCTCTTGCCCCATGTGCAAGCTCCTTGAACTTCTGTGTATAGTTCTTACTCTGGATCACCAGCATATGTAACTCTGACCTTTAATGTCCTCTATTGTCCTGTTTCCACAGAGGCTCTTCTGTAAGAAACTCTTCCTCTCTCATTTTCCAGCAGTGACTGAGAGAGGTCGCCAAACAAGATTCTAGGAACCAAAAGGTGTTGGTTTCTTTTTCTGTGTCCCAGCTTCTTTTTCCAAAAGATCTTCAGTTGACATCTCTGCTCTTTTAATTTTTGTTTCTGGCACGACTCATCTGAGCGAAAATATGGTCAAAACAATGACCGAGGATGTGGATGTGCACGTGCATGTTTTTGTTTCTTACAAGCCACAGTTAAATTTTTCAAAAGGGTAATCTTTCGAGTTGAGTGCAGCACACTCCTCCTAGAGGACAGTAGTGATGGAAGATGACTGGGGTATAATTCCTGGCTTTTTTCCAGGAAGTACTTTGCTTCACTTAGCTGCCTTCTTGAGAGCTGAATAAATATAATATGTAGAGGCTGAAATCATGAAGGTAGTTTTATTTAGCCAATAAACACAATCCTGTGCTCCAGAGAGCTTGCTAGTACTTCCTTGTGCTTCTCTACAGCAATGCCTGTACTTGCTCACTTTTATTCCCACCAGTTAATGTCTGGCTTCTTGCTTTTCTGTTCTGCTCCTCCTTCCCTCTGCTTCCTCCTGTTCATTCCTGCTATGACAGCCCGGTGTGACAGTCTCTCTTTTCATTCACAGCCTCCTCGGTGGCAGGAACAGTGGCATCTTGTGAAGAAGTTCAGGCGAAGATGTCGCTACAGCTCGGCTTCAACTCCAGCAGAGTGGACAGCTTCAACTCCAGCAGAGTGGACAGCTTCAACTCCAGCAGAGTGGACAGCTTCAGCTCCAGCAGAGTGGAGTGCTTCCCGAGCCTTCCCGGCCCTCCTCCCGTCCGCAGGACCACCAACCTGTCCTTCAACCCCACAGCCCTGCTGTTTCCATGGCGCTGGACACTCCCAACAGTGAATGCTGGTTGTCCAGTCAGGAAAATGGCTCCAGGGAGGCCTTCACTTACAACATCCAGAATCAAGAGTAGGAACAGATGAGAAGGGAAAATGAAAAAAGCAAAGCCTGGGAGAAGCCTTGTGAGGGTGAATGTGGGACATGGGACAAGGAATTAGGTGGGAGCATAAGTGAAAAGTGAGGTGCAGGAGTGACAGTATCTTTTAAATGAAGCGTGAAAAGATGCATGATGTGCATAGTGGGACAGGGCACCTGCTGTGAGACAAGCAATACCTCTGGTCAGAATGCTTCCAGAACTGCATACCTGTCAAGCAAAAGAGAGGATGTTTCAAACTTTGGGGTGTGCTCTGGAGAGTGGGAAGATAATCCCCACTAATGCCCGTTGGTGAAGAATCCTGCTGTGATACCACTTGGCTCAAGTGGTTTCTGTTGCCCTTGTCCTGGCATCTGGGAGGAGGAGTTGGAGTCAGATCAGGGTTGGCAATAACACAGTTGTTTACTGTATGGGTTGCTGTAGCTGTTGACCCTACTTTAATCTCTGGATTGCCTCTCCTTGCTCTCTGGAGCTTTAGTCCACCACCCTCCTGCCCTTACCCTGAGCAGCTGGAGACTGCAGGGAACCTGGAGACCACGTACTGCCAGTCCAGCAGCCAGGGGGGAATTTACCAGCTGTCCCAATATTCCCAGCAGCACCAGCTCTCCCAGTTCTGCCAACTGCCAGATCACCTGGTCACCAATTTGCTCTCCAGTGACCAACTCCCTCCTCCAAAACCCCCTGAGTCCCATTCAGCTTTCCTGGCCTTACCTGGTAACACTGGAGCAGTAACCTCAGCAAGTGGAATAGTTGGAGGTAGAAAGAAAAACAGGCTTCTCACTCTGTTGGGCTTCTGCAGAAACCAGTTTGAAGTTTCATATCTTGGGGTAGTGCAAAAGAAGAGAGAGACAGAAGCCAGCAGAGTATGCATATAGAGTCTTTCTTTTTCTTCCTCTGGTTTGAATTTGCAACAGATTAAGGCACTTCTGCATAATTTTATGTAAAGTAACTAGGTGAAACTGGCACCGTTGATCTCCTTGTGCCCACTCTGCCCCAACAACTACAACTCAAACCAAAGCTTCCAGACTGTTTTTCCTGGTGGAAAGAGCTGCTGTTCCCTTTTTTCAGCCCTGCGCTGCAATGGCCGGTCCCACCTCCTAAAATTTAAATGCAAATGAAGATTCCTGCCAGAAAAAAGGTACCACCACAGAAAGCTCCTGGCTGCCCAAGAAGTGCCCAGGCTGCCCCACCAACTGCACCTCCAAGCCAAAGCTTCCAGACTTTTTTTCCTTAGGGAAAGAGCTGCTGTTCCCTTTTTTCTGCCCTGTGTTCAATGGCCGGTCCCACCTTATAAAAAATTGAAAGCAAATGAAGATTCCCGCCAGACAAAACGTGCCATCACAGAAAACTCTTGCTGCCCAAGAAGTGCCCAGGCTGCACCAACTACACCTCAAACCCCAAGCTTCCAGACTGTTTTTCCTTAGGGAAAGAGCTTCTGTTCCCTTTTTACAACCCTGCTCTGCAATGGCCGGTCCCACCTTTTAAAAAAAAAAATCCAAATGAAGATTCGTGCCAGACAAAAGGTGCCACAACAGAAAGGTCTTGCTGCCCAAGAAGTGCCCAGGCTGCCCCACCAACTGCACCTCAAAGCCAAAGCTTCCAGACTGTTTTTCCTTAGGGAAAGAGCTGTTGTTCCCTTTTTTCAGCCATGCGCTGCAATGGCCGGTCCCACCTCCTAAAATTTAAATGCAAATGAAGATTCCTGCCAGACAAAAGGTGCCACCACAGAAAGGTCTTGCTGCCCAAGAAGTGCCCAGGCTGCCCCACCAACTGCAGCAGAAGCGAAAGGATCCAGACTTTTTTTCCTTAGGGAAAGAGCTGCTGTTCCCTTTTTTCAGCCCTGTGCTACAATGGCCGGTCCCACCTTTTCAAAGATTGAATTCAAATGAAGATTGCTGCCAGACAAAAGGTGCCACCACAGAAAGTTCTTTGTTGCCCAAGAAGTGCCCAGGCTTCCCCAACAACTGCACCTGAAACCAAAGTATCCAGACTTTTTTTCCTACGAAAAGGCCTCCTTTTCCTTTTTTTCAGCCCTGTGCTGAAATGGCCGGTCCCACCTCCTGGAAAATTGAATGCAAATAAAGATTCCTGTGAGACAAAAGGTGCCACCACAGAAAACTCTTCCTGCCCTAGAAGTGCCCAGCCTGCACCTACTATACCTGAAGCCAAAGCATCTCGACTGTTTTTCCTGGTGGAAAGATCTGCTGTTCCATTTTTTGTGCCCTGCGATGCAATGGTCTGTCCCACCTTCTGCAAAATTTACTCAAAATGAAGATTCCTGCCTGATAAAACGTGCCACCACAGAAAGCTCTTTGATGCCCAAGAAGTGCCCAGGGTGCCCCACCAACTGCACCTCCAACCCAAAGCTTCCAGACTTTTTTTCCTCGTGGAAAGAGCTGCTGTTCCCTTTTTTCTGAACTGTGAGTCAATGACGTGTCCCACCTTCTGCAAAATATACACCAAATGAAGATTCTTGCCAGACAAAAGGTGCCACCACAGAAAGTTTTTGCTGCCCAAGAAGTATCCAGGCTGCCCCACCAACTGAAGCAAAAGCGAAAGGATCTAGAGATTTTTCCTTAGGGAAAGAGCTGCTGTTCCCTTTTTTCAGCCCTGCGATGCAATGGCCTTTCCCACCTCCTGAAATTTGAATGCAAATGAAGATTCCTGCCAGACAAAAGGTGCCACCACAGAAAGGTCTTCCTGCCCAAGAAGTACCCGGCCTGCACCAACTACACCTGAAGCCAAAGCTTCCAGACTGTTTTTCCATGTGGAAAGAGCTGCTGTTCCCTTTTTTCAGCGCTGCTCTGAAATGGCCTGTCCCACCATTTTAAAGATTGAATCCAAATGAAGATTTCTGCCAGACAAAAGGTGGCACCACAGAAAACTCTTGCTGCCCAAGAAGTGCCCAGGCTGCCCCACCAACTGCACCTCCAAGCCAAAGCTTCCAGACTTTTTTTCCTGTTGGAAAGAGCTGCTGTTCCCTTTTTTCAACCCTGCACTGCAATGGCCTTTCCCACCTTCTGAAAAATTTACTCCAAATGAAGATTCTTGCCAGACAAAAGGTGCAAGCACAGAAAACTCTTGCTGCCCAGAAGTGCCCAGGCTACCCCAACAACTGAACCTCAAAGCCAAAGGTTCCAGACTTTTTTTCCTGGTGGAAAGAGCTGCTGTTCCCTTTTTTCAGCCCTGCGCTGCAATGACCGGTCCCACCTTTTGAAAAATTGAATCCAAATGAAGATTCCTGCCAGACAAAAGGTGCCACCACAGAAAACTATTGTTGCCAAACAAGGGCCCAGCCTGCACCAATTACACCTGAAGCCAAAGCTTCCCGACTGTTTTTCCTGGTGGAAAGAACTGGTGTTCCATTTTTTTCTTCCCTGCGATGCAATGGCCTGTCCCACCTTCTGCAAAACTTACTCCAAATGAAGACTCCTGCCAGATAAAAGGTGCCACCACAGAAAGATCTTTTCTGCCCAAGAAGTGCCCAGGCTGCCCAACAACTACACCTGAAACCAAAGGATCCAGACTTTTTTTCCTGGTGGAAAGAGCTACTGTTCCTTTTTTTCAACTCTCCTCTGCAATGGCTGGTCCTACCTCCTGGAAAATTGAATCCAAATAAAGATTGCTGTCAGACAGAAGGTGCCACCACAGAAAACTCTTGCTGCCCAAGAAGTGCCCAGGCTGCCCCAATAACTGCAGCAGAAGCGAAAGGATCCAGACTTTTTTTCCTTAGGGAAAGAGCTGCTGTTCCCTTTTTTCAGCCCTGTGCTGCAATGACCGGTCCCACCTTTTGAAAAATGAAAGCAAATGAAGATTCCTGCCAGACAGAAGGTGCCACCACAGAAATCTCTTTCCTGCCCAAGAAGTGCCCAGGCTGCCCCACCAACTGCACCTGAAGCCAAAGGATCCAGACTTTCTTTCCTGGAGGAAAGGGCTGCTTTTCCTTTTTTTTCAGCGCTGCTCTGCAATGGCCCATGTAGATCCAAAAATTGAATGCAAATGAAGATTCGTGCCAGATAAAAGGTGCCACCACAGAAGCTCTTGCTGCCCAAGAAGTGCCCAGGCTGTGCCACCAACTGGCCCTCAAAGCGAAAGCATACAGGCTTTCTTTTTTGGGATAAAGGCTGTTGTTTGTTTCTTTTCGGAATCCTGCACTCGTCTCTGAAAATTGAAGACAAACGGCACTTTATCCCAAATATGAGGTGCCCAATCCATGCGTCCCTTGATGCTCTCCCAGTGCCACATCAGGATCCTGTGCAGGAACATTTGCTGCGTTGTCTCCTATGGCAAAAGCAGGTGTTCCCGACTCCAGGGCTCTTCCCCGATCCAGTATGGCAAGAGCAAGGGACGGAGTATCTCGGCACCTCAGTTACTTCTGGCAAGAGACTCCATCCCTCCCAGAGCCTTTGGGAGACCTGCCGGAGTCACACACAGGAGCCCCTCTGGCCAGGTCTCCCTGCTGCCGGGGAGGGGCGGGGAAGAGCAGAGCCCGCTCCTCGCCGAGGATGCACATGGCAGCAAAAGGCTGCGGGTAGGAGTGGGAGCCCAGGCCATTGCCGTCTAAGATTCCCAGGAGCAGGTGGCCCAGCAGCTCCTGTCCCCAAGACACCGGTTCTCAATCCACGGCTCCCGGGAAGCTGCGGCTTTGCCAGAGGAGAAGATCCTTTCTGTGGTGCTGGACAAGATCGTCCAGTGACGAAGGCAAGTGTTTCCAACTCCAGGGCTGTCTCTTGAGCCGCTTCTAGAGTAGAATATCAGGGAATATCTCCGCATCTCTGTTCCTTCCTGCGATAGCCTCCATCCCTTCCCCAAGCTCTGGCAGTCCTGGTGGACTGCAGACAGATTAGCCTCTGCCTAAGGGGCAAAATCCAGCCTATACGGCAAGGACTTCAAGTAGTTCAGTTTTGAGCCAGTAGGGCACTGCAGTACTGTTGTGTAAACACTAAATAAGGAGAAGGGGAAGGAAGAAAATAGAAACTTTTTTTTTTTGGTTGCAAATAGGGTTTTTTCACGTGGGTTTAGGGTGGATATTTGGGAAAGGTTCTTCCCTCCGAGGGTGGTTGGCACTGGACCAGGCTCCCCAGGGCAGTGGTCACAAACCAAGGCTGGCAGAGTTCAGGCACACGGTGTGACTCTTGGGGTCGGTCCTGTGCCGGGCAAAGGCTTGCACTCGACGCTCCTCGTGGGTCCCTTCCAACTCAGCATGTTCTGTGATGGTGCGATGAGTTCCCTCTCTTTCAACACTTTTGTTCTTTTTAGGGCTCCTCGCTGGCCGGGGGCCGAAGCGCGCCTTCTGCGCGCCTGCTTCCCTGGCCGTTGTGGCGGCCGCAGCCAGGCGCTGAGTGCCCGCTCGCCGCGCGGGCACGGCCGCTGGCTCCAGGAGTGGCGGGGCAGCGCCGGCGCCTCGAGGATTCCCGGGATTCCCTCGCCGGTTTCCAGGCAACGCTCCCCGCGCGCTCCTCGCTCCACGGCCGAACGTGCGCAGCCAATGGGAGGCGGTGGAGTGGGCGGGGCGAGGGCGGGGCCGAGAAGGGCGGTTGGTGGGGTTTGGGTGAGGGTGGGAGCGGGCGGGGCCGGGAGCGGGGGCGCTGCCGCTGAGCGGCCCCCGGGCAGCGGCCCCCGGGCAGTGGCCCCGGTGCGCGGCCCCGGCGGAGAGACCCCCGGCGAGTGGCCCCCGGTGCGTGGCCCCGGGGGAAGGACCCCCGTGCGCGGCCCCCGGCGAGTGGCTGCTGCTGAGCGACACCCGGCGAGTGACCCCCAGTAAGTGACAGCTGGTGAGCGACCCGCGGTGAAGAAACCCCGGTAATTGAGCCCTGGGGAGGGACCCCGGTGAGCGACCCGCGGTGAACAACCCCTGGCAAGTGACCCCCGGGGAGGGACCACCGGGCAAGTGACCCCCGGTGAGTGAGCCCCGGGGAGGGACCCCCAATGAGTGAGCCCCGGGGAGGGATCCCCGGTGCGCGGCCCCCGCGGGGTGTCGGGCCGGGGCTGGGCGCGTTCCTTCCCCGTGCAGAGCCGAGCGGGGCCGTGGCGGGAGCGGGGCCGGAGCGGAGCCGGCCGGGGGGGCAGAGGGGAGCCCTGAGCCGCCTTCTGCCGAGGGGGCTGCTGGAAAGGAGCCTGCGCTGGGAGGCCCGGGGCACGTGGCCCGAGGCTGAGGCAGGGGAAAGGTTTCTCGCTGTGTTTTTTGGAGGGGCTCGGGCACTGCAATGGGTTGCCCAGGCGGAGCCAGCACCCCGGCAGGTGTTTCAGAGGCGCCTGCATGTGGCCATGGGTGACACACTTTAGTGGTTTGGGGGTTCCTGGGCCAGTGCTGGGTTGACAGTTGGACTTGATGGAATCATGGAACGGGCTGAGTTGGGAGGGTCCCACCGGCACCGTGGAGTCCAGCTCCTGAGTTTTAGGCACCACCAAAGGAACTGAATCTGCATCGAGCTGTTTGGCTCCACAAACTCTTCTGCCCCTACTCTACACTGCAAAGTAAAACAAAACAGACCGTCCAAAATAGAGGCCTGTGTTCCCCCCAAAGGGAAGGCAGGCAGTTACAAACCAGGACAGTAAATCAAAGCTCAGAACATACGTTCTTGGTCCCCCCAGTTGTCTGACACATCAAACCAGTCCTCTGTTCATTACCCGTGTAGAACTCTCATCAGGAACCCCAAACTTTCTTGTGTGTATTTGTATAGATATGTATAGGTAGATAGATATAGATACATAGATATGTATAGGTATACATTTGTGTGTATCTCTGTAAGATTCTGTATCTTTGGATGTGGTATTGGCATGCTATTGTTGTGTGGCAACAAGTGGACTTAAAAGTTTACAACAGTTTAGGAGATCACCTTTCTGCTTATGGGTTCTATTTTTTAAAGAAGGTAACAAGAAAAGGACTCTTTAGCCAAATATAAGTTAAGACATTAATCAGAGCAAATGTATGGATTTTTATTTCCAATTGTACAACAAGTCATTCAACTATTTGCATACTCCAAAGCTGGGTTGGAAACTTCTCCCTTCAGAAATAAGAAAAACTGTTTTCCGAGGCTGTTACTGACAGCCATGGCAGCGTTTCCAATAACAACTCTCCATTCTTGAAATGCAAAGCCTGAAAAATGAAACAAGCGTTAACCTGGAATTCTTGTTGCCAGCACTGATCTGGACAGAAGTTCTTAGAGAGTGGAGCAAAGCTAGCACCACAAATAACCTTGGGCTCTCTAGCACCGCTCTGCATTCATTGGTCATGGCACCAAAGTTTTGCTTTTCAACCCATCTGCTAAGGAAACCTTGCCAGAAAAGTGAACTTATAACACTACTTTTCTTAAGAAGTTAGGAGGCCTTAATCCAGTGTACACAGATGAGACCCTGAAATAGGAGAGAGGCCAGTTGCTGATGATCAGTGCAGATGAGGAATCAGCTCTGCTGAGTAGGCTTCAAGCTTTGTGATTTTTACAAGTGGACTATTTCAAATCTGTTGTAGAAGAAACACTCTTTTCTGTTTGATCAACTTTCCACTTTTAGAATACTGGAGTTTATCCCTCAAATTCAGCCTGTAGTTTCAAAAGATAAAAATCCTTCGAGGAAACCTTTCAGCCTCAGTAGCCAATTGCAACATGCCCAGGGAAGTTCAGCAACAGCACCATTCAGTAAATACACTGTTCTGGACCAGCCATCCCAGAGAGATTGAGCTCCAGTGCTAAACCCCATAGAGTGTCAACTGCCATAAGAGCTGATTTTTGGCTTCGCTGAGATTCTCTCTTGTTTCCTTTGGTGTACCTGGAACATCTGGAGCAAGGGGTCAGGGCAAAAGTACATCCTTAGCAGGGTCAGTACAGATCATGTCACAAGAGTATCGATTTCTGTAATTAGGGAAGGCAACTAGATACAGGAATTTAATTTTCTAGCCCCTCTTTCTCGACTACCGGTGTCTTACTTCATCACGCCCTGTGAGCAGTCCCAGCGCTCTGTGATTGATGCCATAAGGGACTTGCTAACAGGGAACAAACACCTCCTAGAAAAAAGGTGCCACCACAGAAAGTTCTTGCTTCCCAAGAAGTGCCCAGGCTGCCCCACCAACTGCACCTGAAGCCAAAGGATCCAGACTTTCTTTCCTGGGGGAAAGGGTTGCTGTTCCCTTTTTTCAGCCCTGCGCTGCAATGGCCTGTCCCACCTCCTAAAAATAGAATCCAAATGAAGATTCCTGCCATACAAAAGCTGCCACCACAGAAAGCTCTTTTCTGCCCAAGAAGTGCCCAGGCTGCCCCACCAACTTTACCTCAAAGCCAAAGCTTCCAGACTTTTTTCCTGGTGGAAAGAGCTGCTGTTCCCTTTTTTCAGCTCTGCTCTGCAATGGCCTGTCCCACCTCCTAAAAATAGAATCCAAATGAAGATTCCTGCCATACAAAAGCTGCCACCACAGAAAGCTCTTTGATGCCCAAGAAGTGCCCAGGCTGCCCCAAAAACTACACCTCAAAGCCAAAGCTTCCAGACTTTTTTTCCTTACGGAAAGAGCTGCTGTTCCCTTTTTTCAGCCCTGTGCTGCAATGGCCGGTCCCACCTCCTGAACAATTTACTCCAAATAAAGATTGCTGCCAGACAAAAGGTGCCACCACAGAAAACTCTGGCTGCCCAAGAAGTGCCCAGGCTGCCCCACCAACTGCAGCAGAAACAAAAGGATCCAGACTTTTTTTCCTTAAGGAAAGAGCTGCTGTTCCCTTTTTTCAGCCCTGTGCTGCAATGACCGGTCCCACCTTTTGAAAAATGAAAGCAAATGAAGATTCCTGCCAGACAAAAGGTGCCACCACAGAAAGCTCTTTGATGCCCAAGAAGTGCCCAGGCTGCCTGTAGCAGTACGTTCGGATACATGTCCGGAATAAAGACAAGTGCCAAAAAATACTCAAGCACACAAAATATCTTTTATTACAGTGAGAATAATAATAATAGCAATAAACTTAGCAAGAGGAATTAAAAACTAAAAAGGATACAAACTAACTATGTTATCGGGTGGCATTAAAACAAATACTACGAACAGCATTTAATACAATATTAACTAGTTAAAAGGGATACCAAAAAAGGATCTTAACACAATATTATGGATAACACGATATTAGTTAGTAAAAAGGGAGACTAAAGGAAAAATACTATAAACATAAAAGGGGAATTAAAGGAACACTAAAAAGTTTGTTCTCTCAGTTGCTTCCTATCAAAAAACTGTGCTTACCCACACAGACAGGCCAGGGCTGTCAGGATCTGCAGCAGCTGGTCGGTACCCATGCTTAGCGGGCGTCCCCGCGGAGCAACACAGTCTCGGTGGTAGGATGAGTATCGCTCGGCCCAGCAGTCTCGACACCCCATTTTTATCAGTTCCACATTACACTACGTAGGGCCAGTACGTAGCATAAGGTGATGCCTGAATGGCAGCCAAACACCGCCTAATCATGACCTCATGGCAACAGTCTGCGCATGCCCTACTTGTAGGGCAAGGGGCGAGCGACCCCTGCCCACATAATCTTCCTCCCATCATCATCTTTCTCACCCCTATGTATGACCTCTACCATTGTGTTTCAAGGGTAGATGTATCTATCTTGCAATATGTAGCAAAACCAAGGAAGAACTCAGCTCTGATAATAGGGGATATCAAGCTGACTTGCTAAAAAGCACAATGGACCTTACAATTAGCTTCTGCCATAAGTTACATTGTACCATACTCTAGCTGGTTTCACATCCTAATATGATTTCGTTCTCATGCCTCTATGCTCCATTGATCATCTAATTCAAAAGTATCCCCCTTACATACCACCGCGTGATCAATGGTAGCAAGAGGATGATAACGAACTACTCGAGATTGCAATGCATTTAGCTTGGTGTTTATCATTCGACGTACACATGTTAGTATACAGGGAATCATACACAATATGCATGTTATTATACATCCAACTATTGACAAGCCTATTAACGCTTTTCGTAACCAGGGCCATCCCCATTTCCAATCACTAAAGAGGTTCCATTCATCATGAACATGTAATTGTTGAGTAAGGGCTTTTAATTTCTGAATGCTAGCATGAACAGATTCAGAATGATCACTTAAATTCATGCAGCACATGCCCTCAAAATCTTGACAGCCATGTCCCTGGGCTAACACCAAAAAATCAATAGCAGCTCTATTTTGTAAACTTGCATGTCTAACAGAGTCTACATCTGTGAGCAATGCACTCAAAGCAGCAGAAGTAGCATTAGCTTCTTTAGCCAACCAGCATCTTAGTTTATTTAAAGAAGCCAAAGCATGAGCAGTCCCTATCTGAGATATAATACTAGCAGTTATTCTTTCAGCCTTATTCCAAAACTCTACATCAGAGTTACAGTCCGGAGTAAATCGCCGTGTGCCACGTCTGCATCTTCTTAGTTTAGGCAAGGTTACTCTGCGAGGATGGAAAAAGGTTAATTGTCCAAAGGTACAAGGGCTTACTACAGCTTTTCTTGGAATACTTTTCCATACTCTTTGTCCCCAAATGAGAAACAGATCATTTGGGAGACCTATCGCATCAGATCCAGGAATAAATCATTTTTGCAGAGTCTCATTGCACCCAGCTGATGCGTTCTGGTATATATCTCTAGGAAAAATGTCAACTCCTCCTTTATTAACCTTGGTACCTGACATATAGTTTAGTAGAAGCATCGAGTTGCAGTTTGCTAACACGGTCTCATTATATAGAGTTCTCCACTGGTAGTTATCAATAGGTACTCCAACCAGACAGGTGCAAAAAGGACTCATGGGAGTTACCATGGACACACATATCACGTCCGTCTTTGTCACGTTGGCCAGGGTGGTCCACACATTGACATCTAAAACAGAAGTTAGCAAAGAAGCAAAGTATAGCTGATATCTTTCTGGAAGGTACAGTTGGGTCAGGAAGAGGCCCTGCTGCTCTGCACCCTCAGAGGAGAGACCAGTTCCTGGGGGCTGTTGGATTCCATCCCACCGCGTGGTCCATGGTTGGACCATGACACTGGTGAATGACTCGAACAGCGCATTGATGAAGTGTCATTTCTAAAAATGTAAACAGCATAACAACTGAGTAACAGCGAAAATACAGACAATAATATAATCATGTCCATCCCCAGTGAGGAGATCTAAGCTGATTACAGTGGTTATTTACTTGGAGTCAACAGTACTTGAGATAATCTTTTCCTGGTTGGCAGACCTAGTTTCCAAGTTTGGACAGGTGTGTCCAATCATATGGGCTCAGGAATTTCTGCAAAATATAAAGTCTAGTACAACAGAACTTCTCATTTCAGAATTTTATAGTCTGGATTCATTTTATAGAATGAAGTGGTTGACTGCCAGTCACACATTTATAGACCTGTTAGGAGCCATCACAGGCAATGTATATCTGGAGTTTGATGCAACACCAGACAACATCCTGGTCTCACCAACCACTCCCACAGAAAGCTTGCACTCTCTGTACAAATTCCAGGCCTCATCTGGAGCAAACCGTCCTGCCCCAGTTTACCCCTGACTGCAGTCAATCCCTCTTCACCTCATGGAGTGATAGTACAGGTTATCTCTTGCCTCCATGCTATAAAAGAATTTTATCCATCTTCACATTAACTATACCATTGAGTGTGAAATCATTTCTGCACTTAACTAGAATATTACCAGTTCATCATAAGAAAATTGTAAACATGATGCGAGCCAGAGCCCATAGGGAGGTCCACAAACATCAGTCCTTCATTTGCAGTCTTGCCAACCAGCTTTTCAACATAAGCTTTTCTTCTGTGAGGCCCAGCACCTCACACATGGTTATTTCACAATCACATATATTCTTGTATAGACTCGTAAGCCAAAAGGTTCCTGTCATTTGTTGATTCCAAATAATTCTTGCCACCTGTTGTAACACTACCGGGATGAAACACATACAAATATGAGCACTGCAAAACAATCAGTGTCTGATTTAGAATTCTCAAACCACACCATTCTGCCTGATCTTCACAAACATCACTGGTGTGACATGAATAGCACAGAAACGGATCGTTCTATACAGTGATGACCATTAGGCTTCAGGATGTTACAAGTTTTATAGTTTTCCATTGTCTTCTTTCCCCCCTTAGTGGCATGTCTGCCCCATCCCAGGAGACAAAATCAACCACAATTGCAGTCCCTCTGCACACAGCATCACATATGTCCTTCACTTCTTGAAGCCAGGGCTTAGCTTTAGCCTTTACCTTTAACACTGCTGCCAGAACAACTTGGCAGCACACAGTTCAGGAATAATGTTCCAATTCTGTTTGTTGCTTACCAGTAATACAAAACAAAGCATACAGATTGTTGGTGCAACTCATCTAAGAAATATAGACTTTCTTATCTCTGGAAGAGTAGATCCAGGGATCCATTGGGACACGAGACCTGCTATGCAGAAAAGAATAACTAATCCATCTTGTTATTCAAGATACATAACCTGCACTGAATAGGTTAATGCAAGAGTAGTCATGGCTGTGGTAGCTATATCCTCCCAGCCTCTGGCCAGGACATTGTTCATTACATGAATCCCAACATCAGGTGTGAACAAGACACACAAGAGACAGGTACACGATAACTGAGTCATTACACCAGTTAGCAAAAGTTAGTAGACACAATTAATTATATTTAGGATATGTTTTTCTTCCATGTGATATTCGGGCTGGTCTTGTGCTGCTCAGCATTCACTGATCTCTGTCCAGAATTCTCTCAGGTTTCATCGAACATGCTGGAAGCCAGTAGGGTCCTGTGGGAGACAAAACACAAACAACTCCCCCCTTCCCAATACTAACAACTTAATATCTACTTGAGGTGTCATATTACCTCTCCTCTTACAACAGTATAATTGTATCAAGTTAAGGTTTTGTTCTGTGGGTGGGAGGCCTGGAAGGTCACCAAGTTGCTGCAACCTCTCTATGATCTCTTCTATGGGTGTCTCTGAGTTAGACACTAGCAGTGGAATAATGTATGGTTTCCAGGGTACAGGACAGCCTTCTAACAGTTTGTTTCACATGACTAGAATTAAAGGCTGTTGCATGTAAAGTTCAGGGCTCTGCAATTCAATAGCTACTTTCATCCCTTCCCCCTTTAATATCTTGATTGCTTGATGAAGAGTTACCCAGGATGAACTTCCATCCTGCCATGATCCATCATGAGTAAAACGGTCACTAAGACCTTCAGCAATAACTGAAACCAAAGTTCTATCAACTCCCAGTGTTTGTCTTAAACACCGAAGGGCATTTTGTACATATACGTCATTGGTTAACCCTAAAAACTTTGTGGCATCAACTTCGTCTATTATCACAGAGTCAGCCCCTTGCTCTGTGTGCCAACTCATCTGCTGTTGATAACTTCTCTAAATTTTCTATAAAATCGTCCTCATCAGAATCATCACTACTACTCTATATGTTACTATTCCACTTCTCTGGATCTCAATCAGAGGAAGTGATTATAGCTCGGACCCATGGTCCCGATCACTTTGGTCTATTTTCTTTTGTCTGCACTGAACAGTTCTCACAGCATATTTCTCAGCTAAAGTAACACATTTATCTTCTACCCTGTTCTTTTCGGCCTGAAGGTCAAGTAAAGTCTGGCGTTGTACCAACTGAGTGGCTCTTACAGCCTTCAGCTGCTCCTGCAGTTTTTTTTTTTTTGCATTTTTCCACAGTTAACTTGTATGCAGTAAGCAGTGCACCCCCCATTCGTCCAGCCTGTTCCAGACGACTGCTTGATTTACTAGTAGGGGTAAACTGCTCCCAGTATTGCAATACCTCCATCGGGGTCTGCTGCCCCCAATACTCAAAAGGAATCTTTGTACACACTTCCCACTTGTTCTACAAAGTAATCTATGGCTCCTGCCCCAATTCTACTAATTCACGGGGAGGAGCTTTCTTGGGTTCATTGCCGCCTGCGGCTGACCCTCCTAACCACTTTTTCATCTTAGTCTACTAGTGTTCTCACTAACAAAACACTAACAACAGATTCTCAATTTTCAAGCTAAACAAAATGAGACACACCAATCCACAAACTATGGCTCTTACATCACAAACAAGCCTAACTACACATACACATCAAATCTAAAATCTCTGTATACCAACCACAAAATGCACACTCTACAGTAACTCTGAATGAATCTTCAGAAAAACATATCTATGAGTGAAACAACAATAAAACTCAATCCACTGAGTATCTCCTAAGCTTTGATCTGCTCCACACCGAATACAATAAAAATTTAAAGTCCAATCTAGCCTTATCTCCTGGCTGCCTCTAGGTCCCAGGATATATTTATTACAATTAATACAATGAAGTCGTACATATTAACAACAATTGCAAAAAGGACAAATCTTAATTCTAGCTCTCAAGAAATGGGGTATACTCACAATTAATTGCTCAGAACTACCTCCCATATGCAAAAAACAAAGCATATAAAACACAAGCACTGCCACCCATGTAGTAACTTAATCAACAAGAACAACGAAACCCAGTTTAAAACAAAGTAAAACCAGCAGAAGATATGAACCCAGAAACTGGCACTCACGGCACCCACACAGAGTTCACTACACAAACAGGGACGCGGCTTCCCAGGCTATGCTCCCCACCTGAGAATCTCCCTTTTACACAACGCACACGGGGACGCGGCTCTCCAGGCTGTGCACTCCACCTGAAGATCTCCCACCAATACACAGAGAAACGTCAGCTGAGCACTCCACCAACGAATTCCCTGGGGCACTGCTTATTCCTCCATGTATCCTGCCGACTACGCCAATTTATGTAGCAGTACGTTCGGATACATGTCCAGAATAAAGACAAGTGCCAAAAAATACTCAAGCACACAAAATATCTTTTATTACAGTGAGAATAATAATAATAGCAATAAACTTAGCAAGAGGAATTAAAAACTAAAAAGGATACAAACTAACTATGTTATCGGGTGGCATTAAAACAAATACTACGAACAGCATTTAATACAATATTAACTAGTTAAAAGGGATACCAAAAAAGGATCTTAACACAATATTATGGATAACACGATATTAGTTAGTAAAAAGGGAGACTAAAGGAAAAATACTATAAACATAAAAGGGGAATTAAAGGAACACTAAAAAGTTTGTTCTCTCAGTTGCTTCCTATCAAAAAACTGTGCTTACCCACACAGACAGGCCAGGGCTGTCAGGATCTGCAGCAGCTGGTCGGTACCCATGCTTAGCGGGCGTCCCCGCGGAGCAACACAGTCTCGGTGGTAGGATGAGTATCGCTCGGCCCAGCAGTCTCGACACCCCATTTTTATCAGTTCCACATTACACTACGTAGGGCCAGTACGTAGCATAAGGTGATGCCTGAATGGCAGCCAAACACCGCCTAATCATGACCTCATGGCAACAGTCTGCGCATGCCCTACTTGTAGGGCAAGGGGCGAGCGACCCCTGCCCACATAATCTTCCTCCCATCATCATCTTTCTCACCCCTATGTATGACCTCTACCATTGTGTTTCAAGGGTAGATGTATCTATCTTGCAATATGTAGCAAAACCAAGGAAGAACTCAGCTCTGATAATAGGGGATATCAAGCTGACTTGCTAAAAAGCACAATGGACCTTACAATTAGCTTCTGCCATAAGTTACATTGTACCATACTCTAGCTGGTTTCACATCCTAATATGATTTCGTTCTCATGCCTCTATGCTCCATTGATCATCTAATTCAAAAGTATCCCCCTTACACTGCCCCAACAACTACACCTCAAAGCCAAAGCTTCCAGACTGTTTTTCCTAGGGAAAGGCCTGCTGTTCCCTTTTTTCAGCCCTGCGATACAATGGCCGGTCCCACCTCCTGAACAATTTACTCCAAATAAAGATTGCTGCCAGACAAAAGGTGCCACCACAGGAAACTCTTGCTGCCCAAGAAGTGCCCAGGCTGCCCCACCAACTGCAGCAGAAGCAAAAGGATCCAGACTTTTTTTCCTGGTGGAAAGAGCTGCTGTTCTGTTTTTTCTGCCCTGTTCTGCAATGACCGGTCCCACCTTTTGAAAAATTGAAAGCAAATGAAGATTCCTGCCAGACAAAAGGTGCCACCACAGAAAGCTCTTTGCTGCCCAAGAAGTGCCCAGGCTGCCCCACCAACTGCACCTCAAAGCCAAAGCTTCCAGACTGTTTTTCCTTAGGGAAAGAGCTTCTGTTCCCTTTTTTCAGCCCTGCACTGGAATGGCCGATCCCACCTTCTGAAATTTAAATGCAAATGAAGATTCCTGGCAGACAAAAGGTGCCACCACAGAAAGCTCCTGGCTGCCCAAGAAGTGCCCAGGCTGCCCCACCAACTGCACCTCCAAGCCAAAGCTTCCAGACTTTTTTTCCTTAGGGAAAGAGCTGCTGTTCCCTTTTTTCTGCCCTGCGATTCAATGGCCGGCCCCACCTCCTGAACAATGTACTCCAAATAAAGATTTCTACCAGACAAAAGGTGCCACCACAGAAAACTCTTGCTGCCCAAGAAGTGCCCAGGCTGCCCCACCAACTGCAACAGAAGCGAAAGGATCCAGACTTTTTTTCCGTAGGGAAAGAGCTGCTGTTCCCTTTTTTCAGCCCTGTGCTGCAATGACCGGTCCCACCTTTTGAAAAATTGAATGCAAATGAAGATTCCTGCCAGACAAAACGTGCCACCACAGAAAACTCTTCCTTCCCAAGAAGTGCCCAGCCTGCACCAACTACACCTCAAAGCCAAAGCTTCCAGACTTTTTTTCCTGGTGGAAAGAGCTGCTGTTCTGTTTTTTCTGCCCTGTGCTGCAATGACCGGTCCCACCTTTTGAAAAATTGAAAGCAAATGAAGATTCCTGCCAGACAAAAGGTGCCACCACAGAGAACTCTTTGCTGCCCAAGAAGTGCCCAGGCTGCCCCACCAACTGCACCTCCAAGCCAAAGCTTCCAGACTTTTTTTCCTGTTGGAAAGAGCTGCTGTTCCCTTTTTTCTGCCCTATGCTGCAATGACCGGTCCCATCTTTTAAAAAATTGAAAGCAAATGAAGATTCCTGCCAGACAAAAGGTGCCACCACAGGAAGGTCTTGCCACGACCCGCTGGGTTAAAGGAATGGGGTCGGGCACTGCGAAGAAGGGTTCTCACACGGATGGAGGTCGGTGAAGCAATGCCAACGTTTATTTGAGGGGTAACAACTTATATAGGGTTGGATTGAGGTTGGAACTTGGGCTAGGGAGGAGCATGGGATTGACAACTGAGGGAAGACGGTGATTGGGCAGCTGGGTAGAGAGGGGAGGAGTTTAGGTATCACCGGGGGAAAGGACCAACAACAGCTACCTCTGCACTGCACCAAACCCTGACCAATGGCAGGCAGAGGAGCGGGAAAACAAGGAAAAGGCGGGAAAACTGAGGGAAGAAGAAGGGGACAACATGGTGGACAATTTTAAAAAACAACAACTGGGGGTACATAAAACAGCGTAACATTACAACAATAAACTGGGGTATAACAGTCATGTTCGTAGAGTGTCATAATCAGTATTATATGTCTAGTCTGGTATATAAGTGTCTTTTTCAAGGGTTATAAATTCTTCTCCATGCTTCATATCTTTCCCAGTCGTCTTTGTTTCCTCCAACAAGGTCTTGCTGCCCAAGAAGTGCCCAGGCTGTCCCAATAACTGCACCTCAAAGCGAAAGCTTCCAGACTGTTTTTCCTTAGGGAAAGAGCTGCTGTTCCCTTTTTTCAGCCCTGCACTGCAATGGTCGGTCCCACCTTTTGAAAAATTGAATGCAAATGAAGATTCCTGCCAGACAAAACGTGCCACCACAGAAAACTCTTCCTTCCAAAGAAGTGCCCAGCCTGCACCAACTACACCTCAAAGCCAAAGCTTCCAGATGTTTTTTCCTGGTGGAAAAAGCTGCTGTTCCCTTTTTTCAACTCTGCTTTGCAATATCCTGTCCCACCTCCTGAAAAATTGAATCCGAATAAAGATTCGTACCAGACAAAAGGTGCCACTAGAAAAAGATCCTTGCTGCCCAAAAAGTTCCCAGGCTGCCCCACCAACTGCACCTCAAAGCCCAAGGTTCCAGACTGTTTTTCCTAGGGAAAGGCCTGCTGTTCCCTTTTTTCAGCCCTGTGCTGCAATGGCCTGTCCCACCTCCTGAAAAATAGAATCCAAATGAAGATTTCTGCCATACAAAAGGTGCCACCACAGAGAGCTCTTTGCTGCCCAAGAAGTGCCCAGTCTGCCCCAACAACTACACCTCAAAGCCAAAGCTTCCAGACTTTTTCCCCTTAGGGAAAGAGCTTCTGTTCCCTTTTTTCAGCGCTGTTCTACAATGGCCGATCCCACCTTTTAAAAAATTGAAAGCAAATAAAGATTCCTGCCAGACAAAAGGTGCCACCACAGAAAGCTCTTTGATGCCCAAGAAGTGCCCAGGCTGCCCCACCAACTGCACCTAACAGCCAAAGGTTCCAGACTTTTTTTCCTGGTGGAAAGAGCTGCTGTTCCTTTTTTTTAACCCTGCAATGCAATGGCCTGTCCCACCTCCTGAAAAATTTACTCCAAAATGAAGGTTCCTGCCTGACAAAAGGTGCCACCACAGAAAGCTCTTTTCTGCCCAAGAAGTGCCCAGGCTGCCCCAACAACTGCACCTCCAAGCCAAAGCTTCCAGACTGTTTTTCCTAGGGAAAGGCCTGCTGTTCCCTTTTTTCAGCCCTGCGCTGCAATGGCTTGTCCCACCTTTTGAAAAATTGAAAGCAAATGAAGATTCCTGCCAGACAAAAGGTGCCACAACAGAGAGGTCTTGCTGCCCAAGAAGTGCCCAGGCTGCCCCACCAATTGCAGCAGAAGCGAAAGGATCCAGAGATTGTTCCTGGTGGAAAGAGCTGCTGTTCCCTTTTTTCTGCCCTGTGCTGCAATGGCCTGTACCACCTTTTGAAAAATTGAATCCAAATGAAGATTCCTGCCAGACAATAGGTGCCACCACAGAAAGCTCTTTGCTGCCCAAGAAGTGCCCAGGCTGCCCCAACAACTGCACCTCCAAGCCAAAGCTTCCAGACTTTTTTTCCTGGTGGAAAGAGCTGCTGTTCTCTTTTTTCTGCCCTGCGATGCAATGGCCAGTCCGACACCCTGAAAAACAGAATCCAAATGAAGATTCTTGCCAGACAAAAGGTGCCACTACAGAAAGATCTTTGCTGTCCAAGAAGTGCCCAGGCTGCCCCACCAACTGCACCTCCAAGCCAAAGCTTCCAGACTTTTTTCCCTTAGGGAAAGAGCTGCTGTTCCCTTTTTTCAGCCCTGCACTGCAATGGTCGGTCCCACCTTTTGAAAAATTGAATGCAAATGAAGATTCCTGCCAGACAAAATGTGCCACCACAGAAAACTCTTCCTTCCCAAGAAGTGCCCAGCCTGCACAAACTACACCTCAAAGCCAAAGCTTCCAGACTTTTTTTCCTGGTGGAAAAAGCTGCTGTTCCCTTTTTTCAACTCTGCTCTGCAATATCCCGTCCCATCTCCTGAAAAATTGAATCCAAATGAAGATTCGTGCCAGACAAAAGGTGCCACCACAGAAAGCTCTTTGCTGCCCAAGAAATGCCCAGGCTGCCCCACCAACTGCACCTCCAAGCCAAAGCTTCCAGACTTTTTTCCTTAGGGAAAGAGCTGCTGTTCCCTTTTTTCTGCCGTGCACTGCAATGGCCTGTCCCACCTTCTGCAAAATGTACTCCAAATGAAGATTTGTGCCAGACAAAAGGTGCCACCACTGAAAGCTCTTTGCTGCCCAAGAAGTGCCCAGTCTGCCCCAACAACTAAACCTCAAAGCCAAAGCTTCCAGACTTTTTTTCCTTAGGGAAAGAGCTTCTGTTCCCTTTTTTCAGCCCTGCGCTGCAATGGCCGGTCCCACCTCCTGAACAATTTACTCCAAATAAAGATTGCTGCCAGACAAGATGTGGCACCACAGAAAACTCTTGCTGCCCAAGAAGTGCCCAGGCTGCCCCACCAACTGCAGCAGAAGCAAAAGGATCCAGACTTTTTTTTCTGGTGGAAAGAGCTGCTGTTCCCTTTTTTCAGCCCTGTGCTGCAATGACCGGTCCCACCTTTTGAAAAATTGAATCCAAATGAAGATTCCTGCCAGACAAAAGGTGCCTCCATAGAAAGCTCTTTGCTGCCCAAGAAGTGCCCAGGCTGCCCCAACAACTACACCTCAAAGCCAAAGGTTCCAGACTTTTTTTCCTTAGGGAAAGAGCTTCTGTTCCCTTTTTTCTGCCCTGCACTGCAATGGCCTGTCCCACCTCCTGAAATTCAAAAGCAAATGAAGATTCCTGCCAGAAAAAAGGTACCACCACAGAAAGCTCTTTTCTGCCCAAGAAGTGCCCAGGCTGCCCCACCAACTGCACCTCCAAGCCAAAGCTTCCAGACATTTTTTCCTTAGGGAAAGAGCTGCCCTTCCCTTTTTTCTGCCCTGCAATGCAATGGCCGGTCCCACCTCCTGAACAATTAACTCCAAATGAAGATTGCTACCAGACAAAAGGTGCCACCACAGAAAGCTCTTTTCTGCCCAAGAAGTGCCCAGGCTGCCCCAACAACTGCACGTCAAAGCCAAAGCTTCCAGACATTTTTTCCTGGTGGAAAGAGCTGCTGTTCCCTTTTTTCTGCCCTGCGATGCAATGGCCGGTCTCACCTCCTGAACAGTTTTCTCCAAATGAAGATTGCTGCCAGACAAAAGGTGCCACCACAGAAAACTCTTGCTGCCCGAGAAGTGCCCAGGCTGCCCCACCAGCTGCAGCAGAAGCGAAAGGATCCAGACTGTTTTTCCTGGTGGAAAGAGCTGCTGTGTTCCCTTTTTTCAGCCCTGTGCTTCAATGACCGGTCCCACCTTTTGAAAAATTGAAAGCAAATGAAGTTTCCTGCCAGACAAAAGGTGCCACCACAGAAAGCTCTTTGCTGCCCAAGAAGTGCCCAGGCTGCCCCAACAACTACACCTCAAAGCCAAAGCTTCCAGACTTCTTTTCCTTAGGGATAGAGCTGCTGTTCCCTTTTTTTAACCCTGCGCTGCAATGGGCTGTCCCACCTCCTGAGAAATAGAATCCAAATGAAGATTGCTGCCAGACAAATGGTGCCACCACAGAAAGCTCTTTGCTGCCCAAGAAGTGCCCAGGCTGCCCCAACAACTACACCTCAAAGCCAAAGGTTCCAGACTATTTTTCCTTAGGGAAAGAGCTTCTGTTCCCTTTTTTCAGCCCTGCACTGCAATGGCCGGTCGCACCTCCTGAAATTTAAAAGCAAATGAAGATTCCTGCCAGAAAAAAGGTACCACCACAGAGAGCTCTTTGCTGCCCAAGAAGTGCCCACGCTGCCCCACCAACTGCACCTCCAAGCCAAAGCTTCCAGACATTTTTTCCTTAGGGAAAGAGCTGCTGTTCCCTTTTTTCTGCCCTGCAATGCAATGGCCGGTCCCACCTCCTGAACAATTTACTCCAAATGAAGATTGCTTCCAGACAAAAGGTGCCACCACAGAAAGCTCTTTGCTGCCCAAGAAGTGCCCAGGCTGCCCCACCAACTGCAGGAGGAGCAAAAGGATCCTGACTTTTTTTCCTTAGGGAAAGAGCTGCTGTTCCGTTTTTTGTGCCCTGCGATGCAATGGCCGGTCCCACCTTTTGAAAAATTGAATCCAAATGACGATTCCTGCCAGACAAAAGGTGCCACCACTGAAAACCCTTGCTGCCCAAGAAGTGCCCAGGCTGCCCCACCAACTGCAGCAGAAGCAAAAGGATCCAGACTTTTTTTCCTGGTGGAGAGAGCTGCTTTTCCTTTAAGTTTTGTGCTGCGATGGCTGGTCTCACCTCCTGAGAAATAGAATCCAAATGAAGTTTCCTGCCAGACAAAAGGTGCCACCACAGAAAGCTCTTTTCTGCCCAAGAAGTGCCCAGGCTGCCCCACCAACTGCACCTGAAGCGAAAGGATCCAGACTTTCTTTCCTGGAGGAAAGAGCTGCTTTTCCTTTTTTTTTCAGCGCTGCTCTGCAATGGCCCACGTAGGTCCAAAAATTGAATGCAAATGAAGATTTTTGCCAGATAAAAGGTGCCACCACAGAAGCTCTTGCTGCCCAAGAAGTGCCCAGGCTGTGCCACCAACTGGCCCTCAAAGCGAAAGCATACAGGCTTTCTTTTTTGGGATAAAGGCTGTTGTTTGTTTCTTTTCAGAATCCTGCACTCGTCTCTGAAAATTGAAGACAAACGGCACTTTATCCCAAATATGAGGTGCCCAATCCATGCGTCCCTTGATGCTCTCCCAGTGCCACATCAGGATCCTGTGCAGGAACATTTGCTGCGTTGTCTCCTATGGCAAAAGCAGGTGTTCCCGACTCCAGGGCTCTTCCCCGATCCAGTATGGCAAGAGCAAGGGACGGAGTATCTCGGCACCTCAGTTACTTCTGGCAAGAGACTCCATCCCTCCCAGAGCCTTTGGGAGACCTGCCGGAGTCACACACAGGAGCCCCTCTGGCCAGGTCTCCCTGCTGCCGGGGAGGGGCGGGGAAGAGCAGAGCCCGCTCCTCGCCGAGGATGCACATGGCAGCAAAAGGCTGCGGGTAGGAGTGGGAGCCCAGGCCATTGCCGTCTAAGATTCCCAGGAGCAGGTGGCCCAGCAGCTCCTGTCCCCAAGACACCAGTTCTCAATCCACGGCTCCCGGGAAGCTGCGGCTTTGCCAGAGGAGAAGATCCTTTCTGTGGTGCTGGACAAGATCGTCCAGTGACGAAGGCAAGTGTTTCCAACTCCAGGGCTGTCTCTTGAGCCGCTTCTAGAGTAGAATATCAGGGAATATCTCCGCATCTCTGTTCCTTCCTGCGATAGCCTCCATCCCTTCCCCAAGCTCTGGCAGTCCTGGTGGACTGCAGACAGATTAGCCTCTGCCTAAGGGGCAAAATCCAGCCTATACGGCAAGGACTTCAAGTAGTTCAGTTTTGAGCCAGTAGGGCACTGCAGTACTGTTGTGTAAACACTAAATAAGGAGAAGGGGAAGGAAGAAAATAGAAACTTTTTTTTTTTGGTTACAAATAGGGTTTTTTCACGTGGGTTTAGGGTGGATATTTGGGAAAGGTTCTTCCCTCCGAGGGTGGTTGGCACTGGACCAGGCTCCCCAGGGCAGTGGTCACAAACCAAGGCTGGCAGAGTTCAGGCACACGGTGTGACTCTTGGGGTCGGTCCTGTGCCGGGCAAAGGCTTGCACTCGACGCTCCTCGTGGGTCCCTTCCAACTCAGCATGTTCTGTGATGGTGCGATGAGTTCCCTCTCTTTCAACACTTTTGTTCTTTTTAGGGCTCCTCGCTGGCCGGGGGCCGAAGCGCGCCTTCTGCGCGCCTGCTTCCCTGGCCGTTGTGGCGGCCGCAGCCAGGCGCTGAGTGCCCGCTCGCCGCGCGGGCACGGCCGCTGGCTCCAGGAGTGGCGGGGCAGCGCCGGCGCCTCGAGGATTCCCGGGATTCCCTCGCCGGTTTCCAGGCAACGCTCCCCGCGCGCTCCTCGCTCCACGGCCGAACGTGCGCAGCCAATGGGAGGCGGTGGAGTGGGCGGGGCGAGGGCGGGGCCGAGAAGGGCGGTTGGTGGGGTTTGGGTGAGGGTGGGAGCGGGCGGGGCCGGGAGCGGGGGCGCTGCCGCTGAGCGGCCCCCGGGCAGCGGCCCCCGGGCAGTGGCCCCGGTGCGCGGCCCCGGCGGAGAGACCCCCGGCGAGTGGCCCCCGGTGCGTGGCCCCGGGGGAAGGACCCCCGTGCGCGGCCCCCGGCGAGTGGCTGCTGCTGAGCGACACCCGGCGAGTGACCCCCAGTAAGTGACAGCCGGTGAGCGACCCGCGGTGAACAACCCCTGGCAAGTGACCCCCGGGGAGTGAGCCCCGGGGAGGGACCCCCAATGAGTGAGCCCCGGGGAGGGATCCCCGGTGCGCGGCCCCCGCGGGGTGTCGGGCCGGGGCTGGGCGCGTTCCTTCCCCGTGCAGAGCCGAGCGGGGCCGTGGCGGGAGCGGGGCCGGAGCGGAGCCGGCCGGGGGGGCAGAGGGGAGCCCTGAGCCGCCTTCTGCCGAGGGGGCTGCTGGAAAGGAGCCTGCGCTGGGAGGCCCGGGGCACGTGGCCCGAGGCTGAGGCAGGGGAGCTTCATGTCAGCTCCCGGAGAAAGTTTTCTCGCTGTGTTTTTTGGAGGGGCTCGGGCACTGCAATGGGTTGCCCAGGCGGAGCCAGCACCCCGGCAGGTGTTTCAGAGGCGCCTGCATGTGGCCATGGGTGACACACTTTAGTGGTTTGGGGGTTCCTGGGCCAGTGCTGGGTTGACAGTTGGACTTGATGGAATCATGGAACGGGCTGAGTTGGGAGGGTCCCACCGGCACCGTGGAGTCCAGCTCCTGAGTTTTAGGCACCACCAAAGGAACTGAATCTGCATCGAGCTGTTTGGCTCCACAAACTCTTCTGCCCCTACTCTACACTGCAAAGTAAAACAAAACAGACCGTCCAAAATAGAGGCCTGTGTTCCCCCCAAAGGGAAGGCAGGCAGTTACAAACCAGGACAGTAAATCAAAGCTCAGAACATACGTTCTTGGTCCCCCCAGTTGTCTGACACATCAAACCAGTCCTCTGTTCATTACCCGTGTAGAACTCTCATCAGGAACCCCAAACTTTCTTGTGTGTATTTGTATAGATATGTATAGGTAGATAGATATAGATACATAGATATGTATAGGTATACATTTGTGTGTATCTCTGTAAGATTCTGTATCTTTGGATGTGGTATTGGCATGCTATTGTTGTGTGGCAACAAGTGGACTTAAAAGTTTACAACAGTTTAGGAGATCACCTTTCTGCTTATGGGTTCTATTTTTTAAAGAAGGTAACAAGAAAAGGACTCTTTAGCCAAATATAAGTTAAGACATTAATCAGAGCAAATGTATGGATTTTTATTTCCAATTGTACAACAAGTCATTCAACTATTTGCATACTCCAAAGCTGGGTTGGAAACTTCTCCCTTCAGAAATAAGAAAAACTGTTTTCCGAGGCTGTTACTGACAGCCATGGCAGCGTTTCCAATAACAACTCTCCATTCTTGAAATGCAAAGCCTGAAAAATGAAACAAGCGTTAACCTGGAATTCTTGTTGCCAGCACTGATCTGGACAGAAGTTCTTAGAGAGTGGAGCAAAGCTAGCACCACAAATAACCTTGGGCTCTCTAGCACCGCTCTGCATTCATTGGTCATGGCACCAAAGTTTTGCTTTTCAACCCATCTGCTAAGGAAACCTTGCCAGAAAAGTGAACTTATAACACTACTTTTCTTAAGAAGTTAGGAGGCCTTAATCCAGTGTACACAGATGAGACCCTGAAATAGGAGAGAGGCCAGTTGCTGATGATCAGTGCAGATGAGGAATCAGCTCTGCTGAGTAGGCTTCAAGCTTTGTGATTTTTACAAGTGGACTATTTCAAATCTGTTGTAGAAGAAACACTCTTTTCTGTTTGATCAACTTTCCACTTTTAGAATACTGGAGTTTATCCCTCAAATTCAGCCTGTAGTTTCAAAAGATAAAAATCCTTCGAGGAAACCTTTCAGCCTCAGTAGCCAATTGCAACATGCCCAGGGAAGTTCAGCAACAGCACCATTCAGTAAATACACTGTTCTGGACCAGCCATCCCAGAGAGATTGAGCTCCAGTGCTAAACCCCATAGAGTGTCAACTGCCATAAGAGCTGATTTTTGGCTTCGCTGAGATTCTCTCTTGTTTCCTTTGGTGTACCTGGAACATCTGGAGCAAGGGGTCAGGGCAAAAGTACATCCTTAGCAGGGTCAGTACAGATCATATCACAAGAGTATCGATTTCTGTAATTAGGGAAGGCAACTAGATACAGGAATTTAATTTTCTAGCCCCTCTTTCTCGACTACCGGTGTCTTACTTCATCACGCCCTGTGAGCAGTCCCAGCGCTCTGTGATTGATGCCATAAGGGACTTGCTAACAGGGAACAAACACCTCCTAGAAAAAAGGTGCCACCACAGAAAGTTCTTGCTTCCCAAGAAGTGCCCAGGCTGCCCCACCAACTGCACCTGAAGCCAAAGGATCCAGACTTACTTTCCTGTGGAAAAGAGCTGCTCATCCATTTTTCAGCCCTGCGCTACAATGACCAAAATAACTCCCAAAATTGAATCCAATTAAAGATTCCTGCGAGACAAAAGGTGCCACCACAGAAAGCTCCTTCTACCCAAGAAGTGCCCAGGCTACCCCACAAACTGCACCAGAAGCCAAAGGATCCAGACTTTCTTTCCTGGGGGAAAGGGTTGCTGTTCCCTTTTTTCAGCCCTGCGCTGCAATGGCCTGTCCCACCTCCTAAAAATAGAATCCAAATGAAGATTCCTGCCAGACAAAAGGTGCCACCACAGAAAGCTCTTTGATGCCCAAGAAGTGCCCAGTCTGCCCCAAAAACTACACCTCAAAGCCAAAGCTTCCAGTCTTTTTTTCCTTAGGGAAAGATGCTGTTCCCTTTTTTTAACCCTGCGCTGTAATGGCCTGTCCCACCTCCTGAGAAATAGAATCCAAATGAAGATTGCTGCCAGACAAAAGGTGCCACCACAGAAAGCTCTTTGCTGCCCAAGAAGTGCCGAGGCTACCCCAACAACTACACCTCCAAGCCAAAGGTTCCAGACTTTTTTTCCTTAAGGAAAGAGCTGCTGTTCCCTTTTTTCAGCCCTGTGTTGCAATGGCCTGTCCCACCCCCTGAAAAATTGAATCCAAATGAAGATTGCTGCCAGACAAAAGGTGCCACCACAGAAAGGTCTTGCTGCCCAAGAAGTGCCCAGGCTGCCCCACCAACTGCACCTCCAAGCCAAAGCTTCCAGACTTTTTTTCCTTAGGGAAAGAGCTGCTGTTCCCTTTTTTCAGCCCTGCGTTGCAGTGGCCGGTCCCACTTCCTGAACAATTTACTCCAAATAAAGATTGCTGCCAGACAAAAGGTGCCACCACCGAAAACTCTTGCTGCCCAAGAAGTGCCCAGGCTGCCCCACCAACTGCAGCAGAAGCGAAAGGATCCAGACTTTTTTTCCTGGTGGAAAGAGCTGCTGTTCCCTTTTTTCTGCCCTGTGCTGCAATGACCGGTCCCACCTTTTGAAAAATTGAAAGCAAATGAAGATTGCTGCCAGACAAAAGGTGCCACCACAGAAAGGTCTTGCTGCCCAAGAAGTGCCCAGGCTGTCCCAATAACTGCACCTCAAAGCCAAAGCTTCCAGACTTTTTTTCCTGGTGGAAAAAGCTGCTGTTCCCATTTTTCAACTCTGCTCTTAAATATCCTGTACCACCTCCTGAAAAATTGAATCCAAATGAAGATTCGTGCCAGACAAAAGGTGCCACCACAGAATGCTCTTGCTGCCCAAGAAGTGCCCACGCTGCCCCACCAACTGCAGCAGAAGCAAAAGGATCCGGACTTTTTTTTCCTGGTGGAAAGAGCTGCTGTTCCCTTTTTTCAGCCCTATGCTGCAATGACCGGTCCCACGTTTTGAAAAATTGAAAGCAAATGAAGATTCCTGCCAGACAAAAGGTGCCACCACAGAAATCTCTTTGCTGCCCAAGAAGTGCCCAGGCTGCCCCAAAACAACACCTCCAAGCCAAAGCTTCCAGACTTTTTTTCCATAGGGAAAGAGCTTCTGTTCCCTTTTTTCTGCCCTGCGATGCAATGGCCTGTCCCACCTCCTGAACAATTTACTCCAAATAAAGATTCCTGCCAGACAAAAGGTGCCACCACAGAAAGCTCTTTGCTGCCCAAGAAGTGCCCAGGCTGCCCCAACAACTTCACCTCAAAGCCAAAGCTTCCAGACTTTTTTTCCTTAGGGAAAGATGCTGTTCCCTTTTTTAAGCCCTGCGCTGAAATGGCCTGTCCCACCTCCTGAGAAATAGAATCCAAATGAAGATTCCTGCCAGACAAAAGGTGCCACCACAGAAAGCTCTTTGCTGCCAAGAAGTGCCCAGGCTGCCCCACCAACTGCACCTCCAAGCCAAAGCTTCCAGACTGTTTTTCCTTAGGGAAAGAGCTGCTGTTCCCTTTTTTCAGCCCTGCGCTGCAATGGCCGGTCCCACCTCCTGAAATTTAAATGCAAATGAAGATTCCTGCCAGAAAAAAGGTACCACCTCAGAAGGCTCCTGGCTGCCCAAGAAGTGCCCAGGCTGCCCCAACAACTTCACCTCAAAGCCAAAGCTTCCAGACTTTTTTTCCTTAGGGAAAGATGCTGTTCCCTATTTTCAGCCCTGCGTTGCAATGGCCGGTCCCACCTTTTAAAAAATTGAAAGCAAATGAAGATTGCTGCCAGACAAAAGGTGCCACCACAGAAAGGTCTTGCTGCCCAAGAAGTGCCCAGGCTGTCCCAATAATTGCACATCAAAACCAAAGCTTCCAGACTGTTTTTCCTGGTGGAAAGAGCTGCTGTTCTTTTTTTTCTGCCCTGCGATGCAATGGCCGGTCCCGCCTCCTGGACAATTTACTCCAAATAAAGATTGCTGCCAGACAAAAGGTGCCACCACAGAAAACTCTTGCTGCCCAAGAAGTGCCAAGGCTGCCCCACCAACTGCAGCAGAATCGAAAGGATCCAGACTTTTTTTCCTTAGGGAAAGAGCTGCTGTTCCCTTTTTTCAGCCCTGCGTTGCAATGGCCGGTCCCACCTTTTAAAAAATTGAAAGCAAATGAAGATTCCTGCCAGACAAAAGGTGCCACTACAGAAAGCTCTTGCTGCCAAGAAGTGCCCAGGCTGCCCCACCAACTGCAGGAGAAGCAAAAGGATCCAGACTTTTTTTCCTGGTGGAAAGAGCTGCTGTTCCCTTTTTTCTGCCCTGCGATGCAATGGCCTGTCCCACCTCCTGAACAATTTACTCCAAATAAAGATTCCTGCCAGACAAAAGGTGCCACCACAGAAAGCTCTTTGATGCCCAAGAAGTGCCCAGGCTGCCCCACCAACTGCACCTCAAAGCCAAAGTTTCCAGACTGTTTTTCCTTAGGGAAAGAGCTTCGGTTCCCTTTTTTCAGCCCTGCGATGCAATGGCCGGTCCCACCTCTTGAACAATTTACTCCAAGTAAAGATTGGTGCAAGACAAAAGGTGCCACCACAGAAAGCTCTTTGATGCCCAAGAAGTGCCCAGGCTGCCCCAAAAACAACACCTCCAAGCCAAAGCTTCCAGACTTTTTTTCCTAATGGAAAGAGCTGCTGTTCCCTTTTTTCTGCCCTGCGATGCAATGGCCGGTCCCACCTCTTGAACAATTTACTCCAAGTAAACATTGGTGCAAGACAAAAGGTGCCACCACAGAAAGCTCTTTGCTGCCCAAGAAGTGCCCAGTCTGCCCCAACAACTACACCTCAAATCCAAAGCTTCCAGACTTTTTTTCCTTAGGGAAAGATGCTGTTCCCTTTTTTCAGCCCTGCACTGCAATGGCCTTTAACACCTCCTGAGAAATAGAATCTAAACGAAGATTCGTGCCAGACAAAAGGTGCCACCACAGAAAGCTCTTTGATGCCCAAGAAGTGCCCAGTCTGCCCCAACAACTACACTTCAAAACCAAAGCTTCCAGACTTTTTTTCCTTAGGGAAAGATTCTGTTCCCTTTTTTTAACCCTGCGCTGCAATGGCCTGTCCCACCTCCTAAAAAAAAGAATCCAAATGAAGATTGATGCCAGACAAAAGGTGCCACCACAGAAAGATCTTTTCTACCCAAGAAGTGCCCAGGCTGCCCCACCAACTGCACCTCCAAGCCAAAGCTTCCAGACTGTTTTTCCTAGGGAAAGGCCTGCTGTTCCCTTTTTTCAGCCCTATGCTGCAATGACCTGTCCCACCTTTTGACATATAGAATCCAAATGAAGATTTCTGCCATACAAAAGGTGCCACCACAGAGAGCTCATTGCTGCCCAAGAAGTGCCCAGGCTGCCCCAACAACTGCACGTCAAGCCAAAGCTTCCAGATTTTTTTCCTGGTGGAAGGAGCTGCTGTTCCCTTTTTTCAGCCCTGCGTTGCAGTGGCCGGTCCCACTTCCTGAACAATTTACTCCAAATAAAGATTGCTGCCAGACAAAAGGTGCCACCACAGAAAGGTCTTGCTGCCCAAGAAGTGCCCAGCCTGCACAAACTACACCTCAAAGCCAAAGCTTCCAGACTTTTTTTCCTGGTGGGAAAAGCTGCTGTTCCCTTTTTTCAACTCTGCTCTGAAATATCCTGTCCCACCTCCTGAAAAATAAAATCCAAATGAAGATTGCTGCCAGACAAAAGGTGCCACCACAGAAAGCTCTTTGATGCCCCAGAAGTGCCCAGGCTGCCCCAACAACTACACGTCAAAGCCAAAGCTTCCAGACTTTTTTTCCTTAGGGAAAGAGCTGCTGTTCCCTTTTTTCAGCCCTGCGATGCAATGGCCGGTCCCACCTCCTGAACAATTTACTCCAAATAAAGATTCCTGCCAGACTAAAGGTGCCACCACAGAAAACTCTGGCTGCCCAAGAAGTGCCCAGGCTGCCCCACCAACTGCAGCAGAAGCAAAAGGATCCAGACTTTTTTTCCTGGTGGAAAAAGCTGCTGTTCCCTTTTTTCAGCCCTGTGCTGCAATGACCGGTCCCACCTTTTGAAAAATGAAAGCAAATGAAGATTCCTGCCAGACAAAAGGTGCCACCACAGAAAGCTCTTTGCTGCCCAAGAAGTGCCCAGGCTACCCCAACAACTACACCTCCAAGCCAAAGCTTCCAGACTGTTTTTCCTAGGGAAAGGCCTGCTGTTCCCTTTTTTCAGCCCTATGCTGATATGACCTGTCCCACCTTTTGACATATAGAATCCAAATGAAGATTTCTGCCATACAAAAGGTGCCACCACAGAGAGCTCATTGCTGCCCAAGAAGTGCCCAGGCTGCCCCAACAACTGCATGTCAAAGCCAAAGCTTCCAGACTTTTTTCCTTAGGGAAAGAGGTGCTGATCCCTTTTTTCAGCCCTGCGTTGCAGTGGCCGGTCCCACTTCCTGAACAATTTACTCCAAATAAAGATTGCTGCCAGACAAAAGGTGCCACCACAGAAAACTCTTGCTGCCCAAGAAGTGCCCAGGCTGTCCCAATAACTGCACCTCAAAGCCAAAGCTTCCAGACTGTTTTTCCTAGGGAAAGGCCTGCTGTTCACTTTTTTCAGCCCTATGCTGCAATGACCTGTCCCACCTCCTTAAAAATAGGATCCAAATGAAGATTTCTGCCATACAAAAGGTGCCACCACAGAAAACTCTTGCTGCCCAAGAAGTGCCCAGGCTGCCCCACCAACTGCACCTCCAAGCCCAAGCTTCCAGGCTTTTTTTCCTGGTGGAAAGAGCTGCTGTTCCCTTTTTTCTGCCCTGCGATTCAATGGCCGGTCCCACCTCCTGAACAATGTACTCCAAATAAAGATTGCTGCCAGACAAAAGGTGCCACCACAGAAAACTCTTGCTGCCCAAGAAGTGCCCAGGCTGCCCCACCAACTGCAGCAGAAGCGAAAGGATCCAGACTTTTTTTCCTGGTGGAAAGAGCTGCTGTGTTCCCTTTTTTCAGCCCTGCGCTGCAATGACCGCTCCCACCTTTTGAAAAATGAAAGCAAATGAAGATTCCTGCCAGACAAAAGGTGCCACCACAGAAAGCTCTTTTCTGCCCAAGAAGTGCCCAGTCTGCCCCAACAACTACACCTCAAAGCCAAAGCTTCCAGACTTTTATTCCTTAGGGAAAGATGCTGTTCACTTTTTTTAACCCTGCGCTGCAATGGCGTGCCTTACCTCCTAAAAATAGAATCCAAATGAAGATTGCTGCCAGACAAAAGGTGCCACCAAAGAATGCTCTTTGCTGCCCAAGAAGTGCCCTGGATGCCCCAACAACTACACCTCCAAGCCAAAGGTTCCAGACTTTTTTTCCTTAGGGAAAGAGCTGCTGTTCCCCTTTTTCAGCCCTGCGTTGCAATGGCCGGTCCCACCCCCTGAAAAATAGAATCCAAATGAAGATTGCTGCCAGACAAAAGGTGCCACCACAGAAAACTCTTGCTGCCCAAGAAGTGCCCAGGTTGCCCCACCAACTGCAGCAGAAGCGAAAGGATCCAGACTTTTTTTCCTGGTGGAAAGAGCTGCTGTTCCCTTTTTTCTGCCCTGTGCTGCAATGACCGGTCCCACCTTTTGAAAAATTGAAAGCAAATGAAGATTCCTGCCAGACAAAAGGTGCCACCACAGAAAGGTCTTGCTGCCCAAGAAGTGCCCAGGCTGCCCCACCAACTGCAGCAGAAGCGAAAGGATCCAGACTTTTTTTCCTGGTGGAAAGAGCTGCTGTGTTCCCTTTTTTCAGCCCTGCGCTGCAATGACCGGTCCCACCTCCTGAAAAATTGAAAGCAAATGAAGATTCCTGCCAGACAAAAGTTGCCACCACAGAAAGCTCTTTGATGCCCAAAAAGTGCCCAGTCTACCCCAACAACTATACTTCAAAACCAAAGCTTCCAGACTTTTTTTCCTTAGGGAAAGATGCTGTTCCCTTTTTTCAACCCTGCGCTGCAATGGCCTGTCCCACCTCCTAAAAAAAAGAATCCAAATGAAGATTGATGCCAGACAAAAGGTGCCACCACAGAAAGGTCTTGCTGCCCAAGAAGTGCCCAGGCTGCCCCAACAACTGCACGTCAAAGCCAAAGCTTCCAGACTTTTTTCCTTAGGGAAAGAGCTGCTGTTCCCTTTTTTCAGCCCTGCGTTGCAGTGGCCGGTCCCACCTCCTGAACAATTTACTCCAAATAAAGATTGCTGCCAGACAAAAGGTGCCACCACAGAAAGGTCTTGCTGCCCAAGAAGTGCCCAGGCTGCCCCACCAACTGCAGCAGAAGCGAAAGGATCCAGACTTTTTTTCCTGGTGGAAAGAGCTGCTGTGTTCCCTTTTTTCAGCTCTGCGTTGCAGTGGCCGGTCCCACTTCCTGAACAATTTACTCCAAATAAAGATTGCTGCCAGACAAAAGGTGCCACCACAGAAAACTCTTGCTGCCCAAGAAGTGCCCAGGCTGCCCCACCAACTGCAGCAGAAGCGAAAGGATCCAGACTTTTTTTCCTGGTGGAAAGAGCTGCTGTTCCCTTTTTTCAGCCCTGCGCTGCAATGACCGGTCCCACCTCCTGAAAAATTGAAAGCAAATGAAGATTGCTGCCAGACAAAAGGTGCCACCACAGAAAGGTCTTGCTGCCCAAGAAGTGCCCAGGCTGTCCCAATAACTGCACCTCCAAGCCAAAGCTTCCAGACTGTTTTTCCTAGGGAAAGGCCTGCTGTTCACTTTTTTCAGCCCTATGCTGCAATGACCTGTCCCACCTCCTTAAAAAAAGGATCCAAATGAAGATTTCTGCCATACAAAAGGTGCCACCACAGAAAACTCTTGCTGCCCAAGAAGTGCCCAGGCTGCCCCACCAACTGCACCTCCAAGCCCAAGCTTCCAGGCTTTTTTTCCTGGTGGAAAGAGCTGCTGTTCCCTTTTTTCTGCCCTGCGATTCAATGGCCGGTCGCACCTCCTGAACAATGTACTCCAAATAAAGATTGCTGCCAGACAAAAGGTGCCACCACAGAAAACTCTTGCTGCCCAAGAAGTGCCCAGGCTGCCCCACCAACTGCAGCAGAAGCGAAAGGATCCAGACTTTTTTTCCTGGTGGAAAGAGCTGCTGTGTTCCCTTTTTTCAGCCCTGCGCTGCAATGACCGGTCCCACCTTTTGAAAAATGAAAGCAAATGAAGATTCCTGCCAGACAAAAGGTGCCACCACAGAAAGCTCTTTTCTGCCCAAGAAGTGCCCAGTCTGCCCCAACAACTACACCTCAAAGCCAAAGCTTCCAGACTTTTTTTCCTTAGGGAAAGATACTGTTCACTTTTTTTAACCCTGCGCTGCAATGGCCTGTCTCACCTCCTGAGAAATAGAATCCAAATGAAGATTCCTGCCAGACAAAAGGTGCCACCACAGAATGCTCTTTGCTGCCCAAGAAGTGCCGAGGCTACCCCAACAACTGCACCTCCAAGCCAAAGGTTCCAGACTTTTTTTCCTTAAGGAAAGAGCTGCTGTTCCCTTTTTTCAGCCCTGTGTTGCAATGGCGTGTCTTACCTCCTAAAAATAGAATCCAAATGAAGATTGCTGCCAGACAAAAGGTGCCACCACAGAAAGCTCTTTGCTGCCCAAGAAGTGCCCAGGATGCCCCAACAACTACACCTCCAAGCCAAAGGTTCCAGACTTTTTTTCCTTAGGGAAAGAGCTGCTGTTCCCCTTTTTCAGCCCTGTGTTGCAATGGCCTGTCCCACCCCCTGAGAAATAGAATCCAAATGAAGATTGCTGCCAGACAAAAGGTGCCACCACAGAAAGGTCTTGCTGCCCAAGAAGTGCCCAGGCTGCCCCACCAACTGCACCTCCAAGCCAAAGCTTCCAGACTGTTTTTCCTAGGGAAAGGCCTGCTGTTCCCTTTTTTCAGCCCTATGCTGCAATGACCTGTCCCACCTTTTGACATATAGAATCCAAATGAAGATTTCTGCCATACAAAAGGTGCCACCACAGAGAGCTCATTGCTGCCCAAGAAGTGCCCAGGCTGCCCCAACAACTGCACGTCAAAGCCAAAGCTTCCAGATTTTTTCCTTAGGGAAAGAGCTACTGTTCCCTTTTTTCAGCCCTGCGTTGCAGTGGCCGGTCCCACTTCCTGAACAATTTACTCCAAATAAAGATTGCTGCCAGACAAAAGGTGCCACCACAGAAAACTCTTGCTGCCCAAGAAGTGCCCAGGCTGTCCCAATAACTGCACCTCCAAGCCAAAGCTTCCAGACTGTTTTTCCTTAGGGAAAGAGCTGCTGTTCCCTTTTTTCAACCCTGCACTGCAATGGTCGGTCCCACCTTTTGAATAATTGAAAGCAAATGAAGATTCCTGCCAGACAAAACGTGCCACCACAGAAAACTCTTCCTTCCCAAGAAGTGCCCAGCCTGCACAAACTACACCTCAAAGCCAAAGCTTCCAGACTTTTTTTCCTGGTGGAAAAAGCTGCTGTTCCCTTTTTTCAACTCTGCTCTGAAATATCCTGTCCCACCTCCTGAACAATTGAATCCAAATGAAGATTCGT
The DNA here is from genome assembly GCF_036250125.1 of Pseudopipra pipra. Classification (NCBI taxonomy): domain Eukaryota; kingdom Metazoa; phylum Chordata; class Aves; order Passeriformes; family Pipridae; genus Pseudopipra; species Pseudopipra pipra. The sequence continues at coordinate 406,052 of NC_087579.1, forward strand.
GCCAGACAAAAGGTGCCACCACAGAATGCTCTTGCTGCCCAAGAAGTGCCCAGGCTGCCCCAACAACTGCACATCAAAGCCAAAGCTTCCAGACTTTTTTCCTTAGGGAAAGAGCTGCTGTTCCCTTTTTTCAGCCCTGCGTTGCAGTGGCCGGTCCCACTTCCTGAACAATTTACTCCAAATAAAGATTGCTGCCAGACAAAAGGTGCCACCACAGAAAGGTCTTGCTGCCCAAGAAGTGCCCAGGCTGTCCCAATAACTGCACCTCCAAGCCAAAGCTTCCAGACTGTTTTTCCTAGGGAAAGGCCTGCTGTTCACTTTTTTCAGCCCTATGCTGCAATGACCTGTCCCACCTCCTTAAAAATAGGATCCAAATGAAGATTTCTGCCATACAAAAGGTGCCACCACAGAAAACTCTTGCTGCCCAAGAAGTGCCCAGGCTGCCCCACCAACTGCACCTCCAAGCCCAAGCTTCCAGGCTTTTTTTCCTGGTGGAAGGAGCTGCTGTTCCCTTTTTTCTGCCCTGCGATTCAATGGCCGGTCCCACCTCCTGAACAATGTACTCCAAATAAAGATTGCTGCCAGACAAAAGGTGCCACCACAGAAAACTCTTGCTGCCCAAGAAGTGCCCAGGCTGCCCCACCAACTGCAGCAGAAGCGAAAGGATCCAGACTTTTTTTCCTGGTGGAAAGAGCTGCTGTGTTCCCTTTTTTCAGCCCTGCGCTGCAATGACCGGTCCCACCTCCTGAAAAATTGAAAGCAAATGAAGATTCCTGCCAGACAAAAGTTGCCACCACAGAAAGCTCTTTGATGCCCAAGAAGTGCCCAGTCTTCCCCAACAACTTCACTTCAAAACCAAAGCTTCCAGACTTTTTTTCCTTAGGGAAAGATGCTGTTCCCTTTTTTCAACCCTGCGCTGCAATGGCCTGTCCAACCTCCTAAAAAAAAGAATCCAAATGAAGATTGATGCCAGACAAAAGGTGCCACCACAGAAAGGTCTTGCTGCCCAAGAAGTGCCCAGGCTGTCCCAATAACTGCACCTCCAAGCCAAAGCTTCCAGACTGTTTTTCCTAGGGAAAGGCCTGCTGTTCACTTTTTTCAGCTCTATGCTGCAATGGCCTGTCCCACCTCCTTAAAAATAGGATCCAAATGAAGATTGCTGCCAGACAAAAGGTGCCACCACAGAAAACTCTTGCTGCCCAAGAAGTGCCCAGGCTGCCCCACCAACTGCAGCAGAAGCGAAAGGATCCAGATTTTTTTCTTGGTGGAAAGAGCTGCTGTTCCCTTTTTTCTGCCCTGTGCTGCAATGACCGGTCCCACCTTTTGAAAAATTGAAAGCAAATGAAGATTGATGCCAGACAAAAGGTGCCACCACAGAAAGGTCTTGCTGCCCAAGAAGTGCCCAGGCTGTCCCAATAACTGCACCTCCAAGCCAAAGCTTCCAGACTGTTTTTCCTAGGGAAAGGCCTGCTGTTCACTTTTTTCAGCCGTATGCTGCAATGACCTGTCCCACCTCCTTAAAAATAGAATCCAAATGAAGATTTCTGCTATACAAAAGGTGCCACCACAGAAAACTCTTGCTGCCCAAGAAGTGCCCAGGCTGTCCCAATAACTGCACCTCCAAGCCAAAGCTTCCAGACTGTTTTTCCTTAGGGAAAGAGCTGCTGTTCCCTTTTTTCAACCCTGCACTGCAATGGTCGGTCCCACCTTTTGAATAATTGAATGCAAATGAAGATTCCTGCCAGACAAAAGGTGCCACCACAGAAAACTCTTCCTTCCCAAGAAGTGCCCAGCCTGCACAAACTACACCTCAAAGCCAAAGCTTCCAGACTTTTTTTCCTTAGGGAAAGATGCTGTTCACTTTTTTTAACCCTGCGCTACAATGGCCTGTCTCACCTCCTGAGAAATAGAATCCAAATGAAGATTGCTGCCAGACAAAAGGTGCCACCACAGAATGCTCTTTGCTGCCCAAGAAGTGCCGAGGCTACCCCAACAACTGCACCTCCAAGCCAAAGGTTCCAGACTTTTTTTCCTTAAGGAAAGAGCTGCTGTTCCCTTTTTTCAGCCCTGTGTTGCAATGGCGTGTCTTACCTCCTAAAAATAGAATCCAAATGAAGATTGCTGCCAGACAAAAGGTGCCACCACAGAAAGGTCTTGCTGCCCAAGAAGTGCCCAGGCTGTCCCAATAACTGCACCTCCAAGCCAAAGCTTCCAGACTGTTTTTCCTAGGGAAAGGCCTGCTGTTCACTTTTTTCAGCCCTATGCTGCAATGACCTGTCCCACCTCCTTAAAAATAGAATCCAAATGAAGAGTTCTGCTATACAAAAGGTGCCACCACAGAGAGCTCATTGCTGCCCAAGAAGTGCCCAGGCTGTCCCAATAACTGCACCTCCAAGCCAAAGCTTCCAGACTGTTTTTCCTAGGGAAAGGCCTGCTGTTCACTTTTTTCAGCCCTATGCTGCAATGACCTGTCCCACCTCCTTAAAAATAGGATCCAAATGAAGATTTCTGCCATACAAAAGGTGCCACCACAGAAAACTCTTGCTGCCCAAGAAGTGCCCAGGCTGCCCCACCAACTGCACCTCCAAGTCCAAGCTTCCGGACTTTTTTTCCTGGTGGAAAGAGCTGCTGTTCCCTTTTTTCTGCCCTGCGATTCAATGGCCGGTCCCACCTCCTGAACAATGTACTCCAAATAAAGATTGCTGCCAGACAAAAGGTGCCACCACAGAAAGGTCTTGCTGCCCAAGAAGTGCCCAGGCTGTCCCAATAACTGCACCTCCAAGCCAAAGCTTCCAGACTGTTTTTCCTTAGGGAAAGAGCTGCTGTTCCCTTTTTTCAACCCTGCACTGCAATGGTCGGTCCCACCTTTTGAATAATTGAAAGCAAATGAAGATTCCTGCCAGACAAAACGTGCCACCACAGAAAACTCTTCCTTCCCAAGAAGTGCCCAGCCTGCACAAACTACACCTCAAAGCCAAAGCTTCCAGACTTTTTTTCCTGGTGGAAAAAGCTGCTGTTCCCTTTTTTCAGCTCTGCTCTGAAATATCCTGTCCCACCTCCTGAACAATTGAATCCAAATGAAGATTCGTGCCAGACAAAAGGTGCCACCACAGAATGCTCTTACTGCCCAAGAAGTGCCCAGGCTGCCCCAACAACTGCACGTCAAAGCCAAAGCTTCCAGACTTTTTTCCTTAGGGAAAGAGCTGCTGTTCCCTTTTTTCAGCCCTGCGTTGCAGTGGCCGGTCCCACTTCCTGAACAATTTACTCCAAATAAAGATTGCTGCCAGACAAAAGGTGCCACCACAGAAAGGTCTTGCTGCCCAAGAAGTGCCCAGGCTGCCCCACCAACTGCAGCAGAAGCGAAAGGATCCAGACTTTTTTTCCTGGTGGAAAGAGCTGCTGTGTTCCCTTTTTTCTGCCCTGCGCTGCAATGACCGGTCCCACCTTTTGAAAAATGAAAGCAAATGAAGATTCCTGCCAGACAAAAGGTGCCACCACAGAATGCTCTTTGCTGCCCAAGAAGTACCGAGGCTACCCCAACAACTACACCTCCAAGCCAAAGGTTCCAGACTTTTTTTCCTTAAGGAAAGAGCTGCTGTTCCCTTTTTTCAGCCCTGTGTTGCAATGGCGTGTCTTACCTCCTAAAAATAGAATCCAAATGAAGATTGCTGCCAGACAAAAGGTGCCACCACAGAATGCTCTTTGCTGCCCAAGAAGTGCCCAGGATGCCCCAACAACTACACCTCCAAGCCAAAGCTTCCAGACTGTTTTTCCTAGGGAAAGGCCTGCTGTTCCCTTTTTTCAGCCCTATGCTGCAATGACCTGTCCCACCTTTTGACATATAGAATCCAAATGAAGATTTCTGCCATACAAAAGGTGCCACCACAGAGAGCTCATTGCTGCCCAAGAAGTGCCCAGGCTGCCCCAACAACTGCACGTCAAAGCCAAAGCTTCCAGACTTTTTTCCTTAGGGAAAGAGCTGCTGTTCCCTTTTTTCAGCTCTGCGTTGCAGTGGCCGGTCCCACTTCCTGAACAATTTACTCCAAATAAAGATTGCTGCCAGACAAAAGGTGCCACCACAGAGAGCTCATTGCTGCCCAAGAAGTGCCCAGGCTGCCCCAACAACTGCACGTCAAAGCCAAAGCTTCCAGACTTTTTTCCTTAGGGAAAGAGCTGCTGTTCCCTTTTTTCAGCCCTGCGTTGCAGTGGCCGGTCCCACTTCCTGAACAATTTACTCCAAATAAAGATTGCTGCCAGACAAAAGGTGCCACCACAGAAAGGTCTTGCTGCCCAAGAAGTGCCCAGGCTGTCCCAATAACTGCACCTCCAAGCCAAAGCTTCCAGACTGTTTTTCCTAGGGAAAGGCCTGCTGTTCACTTTTTTCAGCTCTATGCTGCAATGGCCTGTCCCACCTCCTTAAAAATAGGATCCAAATGAAGATTGCTGCCAGACAAAAGGTGCCACCACAGAAAACTCTTGCTGCCCAAGAAGTGCCCAGGCTGCCCCACCAACTGCAGCAGAAGCGAAAGGATCCAGATTTTTTTCCTGGTGGAAAGAGCTGCTGTTCCCTTTTTTCTGCCCTGTGCTGCAATGACCGGTCCCACCTTTTGAAAAATTGAAAGCAAATGAAGATTGATGCCAGACAAAAGGTGCCACCACAGAAAGGTCTTGCTGCCCAAGAAGTGCCCAGGCTGTCCCAATAACTGCACCTCCAAGCCAAAGCTTCCAGACTGTTTTTCCTAGGGAAAGGCCTGCTGTTCACTTTTTTCAGCCGTATGCTGCAATGACCTGTCCCACCTCCTTAAAAATAGAATCCAAATGAAGATTTCTGCTATACAAAAGGTGCCACCACAGAAAACTCTTGCTGCCCAAGAAGTGCCCAGGCTGTCCCAATAACTGCACCTCAAAGCCAAAGCTTCCAGACTGTTTTTCCTTAGGGAAAGAGCTGCTGTTCCCTTTTTTCAACCCTGCACTGCAATGGTCGGTCCCACCTTTTGAATAATTGAATGCAAATGAAGATTCCTGCCAGACAAAAGGTGCCACCACAGAAAACTCTTCCTTCCCAAAAAGTGCCCAGCCTGCACAAACTACACCTCAAAGCCAAAGCTTCCAGACTTTTTTTCCTGGTGGAAAAAGCTGCTGTTCCCTTTTTTCAACTCTGCTCTGAAATATCCTGTCCCAGCTCCTGAGAAATTGAATCCAAATGAAGATTCCTGCCAGACAAAAGGTGCCACCACAGAAAGCTCTTTGCTGCCCAAGAAGTGCCCAGGCTGCCCCACCAACTGCACCTCCAAGCCAAAGCTTCCAGACTGTTTTTCCTAGGGCAAGGCCTGCTGTTCCCTTTTTTCAGCCCTATCCTGCAATGACCTGTCCCACCTTTTGACATATAGAATCCAAATGAAGATTTCTGCCATACAAAAGGTGCCACCACAGAAAACTCTTGCTGCCCAAGAAGTGCCCAGGCTGCCCCACCAACTGCACCTCCAAGCCCAAGCTTCCAGGCTTTTTTTCCTGGTGGAAGGAGCTGCTGTTCCCTTTTTTCTGCCCTGCAATTCAATGGCCGGTCCCACCTCCTGAACAATGTACTCCAAATAAAGATTGCTGCCAGACAAAAGGTGCCACCACAGAAAGGTCTTGCTGCCCAAGAAGTGCCCAGGCTGTCCCAATAACTGCACCTCCAAGCCAAAGCTTCCAGACTGTTTTTCCTTAGGGAAAGAGCTGCTGTTCCCTTTTTTCAACCCTGCACTGCAATGGTCGGTCCCACCTTTTGAATAATTGAAAGCAAATGAAGATTCCTGCCAGACAAAACGTGCCACCACAGAAAACTCTTGCTGCCCAAGAAGTGCCCAGCCTGCACAAACTACACCTCAAAGCCAAAGCTTCCAGACTTTTTTTCCTGGTGGAAAAAGCTGGTGTTCCCTTTTTTCAACTCTGCTCTGAAATATCCTGTCCCACCTCCTGAACAATTGAATCCAAATGAAGATTCGTGCCAGACAAAAGGTGCCACCACAGAATGCTCTTGCTGCCCAAGAAGTGCCCAGGATGCCCCAACAACTGCACGTCAAAGCCAAAGCATCCAGACTTTTTTTCCTGGTGGAAAGAGCTGCTGTTCCCTTTTTTCAGCCCTGCGTTGCAGTGGCCGGTCCCACCTCCTGAACAATGTACTCCAAATAAAGATTGCTGCCAGACAAAAGGTGCCACCACAGAAAGGTCTTGCTGCCCAAGAAGTGCCCAGGCTGTCCCAATAACTGCACCTCCAAGCCAAAGCTTCCAGACTGTTTTTCCTAGGGAAAGGCCTGCTGTTCACTTTTTTCAGCCCTATGCTGCAATGACCTGTCCCACCTCCTTAAAAATAGAATCCAAATGAAGATTTCTGCCATACAAAAGGTGCCACCACAGAAAACTCTTGCTGCCCAAGAAGTGCCCAGGCTGCCCCACCAACTGCACCTCCAAGCCCAAGCTTCCAGGCTTTTTTTCCTGGTGGAAGGAGCTGCTGTTCCCTTTTTTCTGCCCTGCGATTCAATGGCTGGTCCCACCTCCTGAACAATGTACTCCAAATAAAGATTGCTGCCAGACAAAAGGTGCCACCACAGAAAACTCTTGCTGCCCAAGAAGTGCCCAGGCTGCCCCACCAACTGCAGCAGAAGCGAAAGGATCCAGACTTTTTTTCCTGGTGGAAAGAGCTGCTGTGTTCCGTTTTTTCAGCCCTGCGCTGCAATGACCGGTCCCACCTCCTGAAAAATTGAAAGCAAATGAAGATTCCTGCCAGACAAAAGTTGCCACCACAGAAAGCTCTTTGATGCCCAAGAAGTGCCCAGTCTGCCCCAACAACTACACTTCAAAACCAAAGCTTCCAGACTTTTTTTCCTTAGGGAAAGATGCTGTTCCCTTTTTTCAACCCTGCGCTGCAATGGCCTGTCCAACCTCCTAAAAAAAAGAATCCAAATGAAGATTGATGCCAGACAAAAGGTGCCACCACAGAAAGGTCTTGCTGCCCAAGAAGTGCCCAGGCTGCCCCAACAACTGCACCTCCAAGCCAAAGCTTCCAGACTGTTTTTCCTAGGGAAAGGCCTGTTGTTCCCTTTTTTCAGCCCTATGCTGCAATGACCTGTCCCACCTTTTGACATATAGAATCCAAATGAAGATTTCTGCCATACAAAAGGTGCCACCACAGAGAGCTCATTGCTGCCCAAGAAGTGCCCAGGCTGCCCCAACAACTGCACGTCAAAGCCAAAGCTTCCAGACTTTTTTCCTTAGGGAAAGAGCTGCTGTTCCCTTTTTTCAGCTCTGCGGTGCAGTGGCCGGTCCCACTTCCTGAACAATTTACTCCAAATGAAGATTGCTGCCAGACAAAAGGTGCCACCACAGAAAACTCTTGCTGCCCAAGAAGTGCCCAGGCTGCCCCACCAACTGCAGCAGAAGCGAAAGGATCCAGACTTTTTTTCCTGGTGGAAAGAGCTGCTGTGTTCCCTTTTTTCAGCCCTGCGCTGCAATGACCGGTCCCACCTCCTGAAAAATTGAAAGCAAATGAAGATTGCTGCCAGACAAAAGGTGCCACCACAGAAAGGTCTTGCTGCCCAAGAAGTGCCCAGGCTGTCCCAATAACTGCACCTCAAAGCCAAAGCTTCCAGACTGTTTTTCCTTAGGGAAAGAGCTGCTGTTCCCTTTTTTCAACCCTGCACTGCAATGGTCGGTCCCACCTTTTGAATAATTGAATGCAAATGAAGATTCCTGCCAGACAAAAGGTGCCACCACAGAAAACTCTTCCTTCCCAAGAAGTGCCCAGCCTGCACAAACTACACCTCAAAGCCAAAGCTTCCAGACTTTTTTTCCTGGTGGAAAAAGCTGCTGTTCCCTTTTTTCAGCTCTGCTCTGAAATATCCTGTCCCACCTCCTGAACAATTGAATCCAAATGAAGATTCGTGCCAGACAAAAGGTGCCACCACAGAATGCTCTTTGCTGCCCAAGAAGTGCCGAGGCTACCCCAACAACTACACCTCCAAGCCAAAGGTTCCAGACTTTTTTTCCTTAAGGAAAGAGCTGCTGTTCCCTTTTTTCAGCCCTGTGTTGCAATGGCGTGTCTTACCTCCTAAAAATAGAATCCAAATGAAGATTGCTGCCAGACAAAAGGTGCCACCACAGAATGCTCTTTGCTGCCCAAGAAGTGCCCAGGATGCCCCAACAACTACACCTCCAAGCCAAAGCGTCCAGACTGTTTTTCCTAGGGAAAGGCCTGCTGTTCCCTTTTTTCAGCCCTATGCTGCAATGACCTGTCCCACCTTTTGACATATAGAATCCAAATGAAGATTTCTGCCATACAAAAGGTGCCACCACAGAGAGCTCATTGCTGCCCAAGAAGTGCCCAGGCTGCCCCAACAACTGCACGTCAAAGCCAAAGCTTCCAGACTTTTTTCCTTAGGGAAAGAGCTGCTGTTCCCTTTTTTCAGCCCTGCGTTGCAGTGGCCGGTCCCACTTCCTGAACAATTTACTCCAAATAAAGATTGCTGCCAGACAAAAGGTGCCACCACAGAAAACTCTTGCTGCCCAAGAAGTGCCCAGGCTGCCCCACCAACTGCAGCAGAAGCGAAAGCTTCCAGACTTTTTTTCCTGGTGGAAAGAGCTGCTGTTCCCTTTTTTCTGCCCTGTGCTGCAATGACCGGTCCCACCTTTTGAAAAATTGAAAGCAAATGAAGATTGATGCCAGACAAAAGGTGCCACCACAGAAAGGTCTTGCTGCCCAAGAAGTGCCCAGGCTGTCCCAATAACTGCACCTCCAAGCCAAAGCTTCCAGACTGTTTTTCCTAGGGAAAGGCCTGCTGTTCACTTTTTTCAGCCCTATGCTGCAATGACCTGTCCCACCTCCTTAAAAATAGAATCCAAATGAAGATTTCTGCTATACAAAAGGTGCCACCACAGAAAGGTCTTGCTGCCCAAGAAGTGCCCAGGCTGCCCCACCAACTGCACCTCCAAGCCCAAGCTTCCGGACTTTTTTTCCTGGTGGAAAGAGCTGCTGTTCCCTTTTTTCTGCCCTGCGATTCAATGGCCGGTCCCACCTCCTGAACAATGTACTCCAAATAAAGATTGCTGCCAGACAAAAGGTGCCACCACAGAAAACTCTTGCTGCCCAAGAAGTGCCCAGGCTGCCCCACCAACTGCAGCAGAAGCGAAAGGATCCAGACTTTTTTTCCTGGTGGAAAGAGCTGCTGTGTTCCCTTTTTTCAGCCCTGCGCTGCAATGACCGGTCCCACCTCCTGAAAAATTGAAAGCAAATGAAGATTGCTGCCAGACAAAAGGTGCCACCACAGAAAGGTCTTGCTGCCCAAGAAGTGCCCAGGCTGTCCCAATAACTGCACCTCAAAGCCAAAGCTTCCAGACTGTTTTTCCTTAGGGAAAGAGCTGCTGTTCCCTTTTTTCAACCCTGCACTGCAATGGTCGGTCCCACCTTTTGAATAATTGAATGCAAATGAAGATTCCTGCCAGACAAAACGTGCCACCACAGAAAACTCTTCCTTCCCAAGAAGTGCCCAGCCTGCACAAACTACACCTCAAAGCCAAAGCTTCCAGACTTTTTTTCCTGGTGGAAAAAGCTGCTGTTCCCTTTTTTCAACTCTGCTCTGAAATATCCTGTCCCACCTCCTGAAAAATTGAATCCAAATGAAGATTCCTGCCAGACAAAAGGTGCCACCACAGAAAGCTCTTTGCTGCCCAAGAAGTGCCCAGGCTGCCCCAACAACTGCACCTCCAAGCCAAAGCTTCCAGACTTTTTTTCCTTAAGGAAAGGCCTGCTGTTCCCTTTTTTCAGCCCTATGCTGCAATGACCTGTCCCACCTTTTGACATATAGAATCCAAATGAAGATTTCTGCCATACAAAAGGTGCCACCACAGAGAGCTCATTGCTGCCCAAGAAGTGCCCAGGCTGCCCCAACAACTGCACGTCAAAGCCAAAGCTTCCAGATTTTTTTCCTGGTGGAAAGAGCTGCTGTTTCCTTTTTTCAGCCCTGCGTTGCAGTGGCCGGTCCCACTTCCTGAACAATTTACTCCAAATAAAGATTGCTGCCAGACAAAAGGTGCCACCACAGAAAGGTCTTGCTGCCCAAGAAGTGCCCAGGCTGCCCCACCAACTGCAGCAGAAGCGAAAGCATCCAGACTTTTTTTCCTGGTGGAAAGAGCTGCTGTTCCCTTTTTTCTGCCCTGTGCTGCAATGACCGGTCCCACCTTTTGAAAAATTGAAAGCAAATGAAGATTGATGCCAGACAAAAGGTGCCACCACAGAAAGGTCTTGCTGCCCAAGAAGTGCCCAGGCTGTCCCAATAACTGCACCTCCAAGCCAAAGCTTCCAGACTGTTTTTCCGAGGGAAAGGCCTGCTGTTCACTTTTTTCAGCCCTATGCTGCAATGACCTGTCCCACCTCCTTAAAAATAGAATCCAAATGAAGATTTCTGCTATACAAAAGGTGCCACCACAGAAAACTCTTGCTGCCCAAGAAGTGCCCAGGCTGCCCCACCAACTGCACCTCCAAGCCCAAGCTTCCGGACTTTTTTTCCTGGTGGAAAGAGCTGCTGTTCCCTTTTTTCTGCCCTGCGATTCAATGGCCGGTCCCACCTCCTGAACAATGTACTCCAAATAAAGATTGCTGCCAGACAAAAGGTGCCACCACAGAAAACTCTTGCTGCCCAAGAAGTGCCCAGGCTGCCCCACCAACTGCAGCAGAAGCGAAAGGATCCAGACTTTTTTTCCTGGTGGAAAGAGCTGCTGTTCCCTTTTTTCTGCCCTGTGCTGCAATGACCGGTCCCACCTTTTGAAAAATTGAAAGCAAATGAAGATTGCTGCCAGACAAAAGGTGCCACCACAGAAAACTCTTGCTGCCCAAGAAGTGCCCAGGCTGCCCCACCAACTGCACCTCCAAGCCCAAGCTTCCGGACTTTTTTTCCTGGTGGAAAGAGCTGCTGTTCCCTTTTTTCTGCCCTGCGATTCAATGGCCGGTCCCACCTCCTGAACAATGTACTCCAAATAAAGATTGCTGCCAGACAAAAGGTGCCACCACAGAAAGGTCTTGCTGCCCAAGAAGTGCCCAGGCTGTCCCAATAACTGCACCTCCAAGCCAAAGCTTCCAGACTGTTTTTCCTTAGGGAAAGAGCAGATGTTCCCTTTTTTCAACCCTGCACTGCAATGGTCGGTCCCACCTTTTGAATAATTGAAAGCAAATGAAGATTCCTGCCAGACAAAACGTGCCACCACAGAAAACTCTTCCTTCCCAAGAAGTGCCCAGCCTGCACAAACTACACCTCAAAGCCAAAGCTTCCAGACTTTTTTTCCTGGTGGAAAAAGCTGCTGTTCCCTTTTTTCAACTCTGCTCTGAAATATCCTGTCCCACCTCCTGAACAATTGAATCCAAATGAAGATTCGTGCCAGACAAAAGGTGCCACCACAGAATGCTCTTGCTGCCCAAGAAGTGCCCAGGATGCCCCAACAACTGCACGTCAAAGCCAAAGCATCCAGACTTTTTTTCCTGGTGGAAAGAGCTGCTGTTCCCTTTTTTCAGCCCTGCGTTGCAGTGGCCGGTCCCACCTCCTGAACAATGTACTCCAAATAAAGATTGCTGCCAGACAAAAGGTGCCACCACAGAAAACTCTTGCTGCCCAAGAAGTGCCCAGGCTGTCCCAATAACTGCACCTCAAAGCCAAAGCTTCCAGACTGTTTTTCCTTAGGGAAAGAGCTGCTGTTCCCTTTTTTCAACCCTGCACTGCAATGGTCGGTCCCACCTTTTGAATAATTGAATGCAAATGAAGATTCCTGCCAGACAAAACGTGCCACCACAGAAAACTCTTCCTTCCCAAAAAGTGCCCAGCCTGCACAAACTACACCTCAAAGCCAAAGCTTCCAGACTTTTTTTCCTGGTGGAAAAAGCTGCTGTTCCCTTTTTTCAGCTCTGCTCTGAAATATCCTGTCCCACCTCCTGAACAATTGAATCCAAATGAAGATTCGTGCCAGACAAAAGGTGCCACCAAAGAAAGCTCTTTGCTGCCCAAGAAGTGCCCAGGCTGCCCCAACAACTGCACCTCCAAGCCAAAGCTTCCAGACTGTTTTTCCTAGGGAAAGGCCTGCTGTTCCCTTTTTTCAGCCCTGCGTTGCAGTGGCCGGTCCCACTTCCTGAACAATTTACTCCAAATAAAGATTGCTGCCAGACAAAAGGTGCCACCACAGAAAACTCTTGCTGCCCAAGAAGTGCCCAGGCTGCCCCACCAACTGCACCTCCAAGCCCAAGCTTCCAGGCTTTTTTTCCTGGTGGAAGGAGCTGCTGTTCCCTTTTTTCTGCCCTGCGATTCAATGGCCAGTCCCACCTCCTGAATAATGTACTCCAAATAAAGATTGCTGCCAGACAAAAGGTGCCACCACAGAAAGGTCTTGCTGCCCAAGAAGTGCCCAGGCTGTCCCAATAACTGCACCTCCAAGCCAAAGCTTCCAGACTGTTTTTCCTTAGGGAAAGAGCTGCTGTTCCCTTTTTTCAACCCTGCACTGCAATGGTCGGTCCCACCTTTTGAATAATTGAAAGCAAATGAAGATTCCTGCCAGACAAAAGGTGCCACCACAGAAAGCTCTTTTCTGCCCAAGAAGTGCCCAGTCTGCCCCAACAACTACACCTCAAAACCAAAGGTTCCAGACTTTTTTTCCTTAGGGAAAGATGCTGTTCACTTTTTTCAGCCCTGCGCTGCAATGACCGGTCCCACCTTTTGAAAAATGAAAGCAAATGAAGATTCCTGCCAGACAAAAGGTGCCACCACAGAATGCTCTTTGCTGCCCAAGAAGTGCCGAGGCTACCCCAACAACTACACCTCCAAGCCAAAGGTTCCAGACTTTTTTTCCTTAAGGAAAGAGCTGCTGTTCCCTTTTTTCAGCCCTGTGTTGCAATGGCGTGTCTTACCTCCTAAAAATAGAATCCAAATGAAGATTGCTGCCAGACAAAAGGTGCCACCACAGAATGCTCTTTGCTGCCCAAGAAGTGCCCAGGATGCCCCAACAACTACACCTCCAAGCCAAAGCGTCCAGACTGTTTTTCCTAGGGAAAGGCCTGCTGTTCCCTTTTTTCAGCCCTATGCTGCAATGACCTGTCCCACCTTTTGACATATAGAATCCAAATGAAGATTTCTGCCATACAAAAGGTGCCACCACAGAGAGCTCATTGCTGCCCAAGAAGTGCCCAGGCTGCCCCAACAACTGCACGTCAAAGCCAAAGCTTCCAGACTTTTTTCCTTAGGGAAAGAGCTGCTGTTCCCTTTTTTCAGCCCTGCGTTGCAGTGGCCGGTCCCACTTCCTGAACAATTTACTCCAAATAAAGATTGCTGCCAGACAAAAGGTGCCACCACAGAAAACTCTTGCTGCCCAAGAAGTGCCCAGGCTGCCCCACCAACTGCAGCAGAAGCGAAAGCTTCCAGACTTTTTTTCCTGGTGGAAAGAGCTGCTGTTCCCTTTTTTCTGCCCTGTGCTGCAATGACCGGTCCCACCTTTTGAAAAATTGAAAGCAAATGAAGATTGATGCCAGACAAAAGGTGCCACCACAGAAAGGTCTTGCTGCCCAAGAAGTGCCCAGGCTGTCCCAATAACTGCACCTCAAAGCCAAAGCTTCCAGACTGTTTTTCCTAGGGAAAGGCCTGCTGTTCACTTTTTTCAGCCCTATGCTGCAATGACCTGTCCCACCTCCTGAACAATGTACTCCAAATAAAGATTGCTGCCAGACAAAAGGTGCCACCACAGAAAACTCTTGCTGCCCAAGAAGTGCCCAGGCTGCCCCACCAACTGCAGCAGAAGCGAAAGGATCCAGACTTTTTTTCCTGGTGGAAAGAGCTGCTGTGTTCCCTTTTTTCAGCCCTGCGCTGCAATGACCGGTCCCACCTCCTGAAAAATTGAAAGCAAATGAAGATTGCTGCCAGACAAAAGGTGCCACCACAGAAAGGTCTTGCTGCCCAAGAAGTGCCCAGGCTGTCCCAATAACTGCACCTCAAAGCCAAAGCTTCCAGACTGTTTTTCCTTAGGGAAAGAGCTGCTGTTCCCTTTTTTCAACCCTGCACTGCAATGGTCGGTCCCACCTTTTGAATAATTGAATGCAAATGAAGATTCCTGCCAGACAAAACGTGCCACCACAGAAAACTCTTCCTTCCCAAAAAGTGCCCAGCCTGCACAAACTACACCTCAAAGCCAAAGCTTCCAGACTTTTTTTCCTGGTGGAAAAAGCTGCTGTTCCCTTTTTTCAACTCTGCTCTGAAATATCCTGTCCCACCTCCTGAAAAATTGAATCCAAATGAAGATTCCTGCCAGACAAAAGGTGCCACCACAGAAAGCTCTTTGCTGCCCAAGAAGTGCCCAGGCTGCCCCAACAACTGCACCTCCAAGCCAAAGCTTCCAGACTTTTTTTCCTTAAGGAAAGGCCTGCTGTTCCCTTTTTTCAGCCCTATGCTGCAATGACCTGTCCCACCTTTTGACATATAGAATCCAAATGAAGATTTCTGCCATACAAAAGGTGCCACCACAGAGAGCTCATTGCTGCCCAAGAAGTGCCCAGGCTGCCCCAACAACTGCACGTCAAAGCCAAAGCTTCCAGATTTTTTTCCTGGTGGAAAGAGCTGCTGTTTCCTTTTTTCAGCCCTGCGTTGCAGTGGCCGGTCCCACTTCCTGAACAATTTACTCCAAATAAAGATTGCTGCCAGACAAAAGGTGCCACCACAGAAAGGTCTTGCTGCCCAAGAAGTGCCCAGGCTGTCCCAATAACTGCACCTCAAAGCCAAAGCTTCCAGACTGTTTTTCCTAGGGAAAGGCCTGCTGTTCACTTTTTTCAGCCCTGCGATTCAATGGCCGGTCCCACTTCCTGAACAATTTACTCCAAATAAAGATTGCTGCCAGACAAAAGGTGCCACCACAGAAAACTCTTGCTGCCCAAGAAGTGCCCAGGCTGCCCCACCAACTGCAGCAGAAGCGAAAGCATCCAGACTTTTTTTCCTGGTGGAAAGAGCTGCTGTTCCCTTTTTTCTGCCCTGTGCTGCAATGACCGGTCCCACCTTTTGAAAAATTGAAAGCAAATGAAGATTGATGCCAGACAAAAGGTGCCACCACAGAAAGGTCTTGCTGCCCAAGAAGTGCCCAGGCTGTCCCAATAACTGCACCTCCAAGCCAAAGCTTCCAGACTGTTTTTCCTAGGGAAAGGCCTGCTGTTCACTTTTTTCAGCCCTATGCTGCAATGACCTGTCCCACCTCCTTAAAAATAGAATCCAAATGAAGATTTCTGCTATACAAAAGGTGCCACCACAGAAAACTCTTGCTGCCCAAGAAGTGCCCAGGCTGCCCCACCAACTGCACCTCCAAGCCCAAGCTTCCGGACTTTTTTTCCTGGTGGAAAGAGCTGCTGTTCCCTTTTTTCTGCCCTGCGATTCAATGGCCGGTCCCACCTCCTGAACAATGTACTCCAAATAAAGATTGCTGCCAGACAAAAGGTGCCACCACAGAAAACTCTTGCTGCCCAAGAAGTGCCCAGGCTGCCCCACCAACTGCAGCAGAAGCGAAAGGATCCAGACTTTTTTTCCTGGTGGAAAGAGCTGCTGTTCCCTTTTTTCTGCCCTGTGCTGCAATGACCGGTCCCACCTTTTGAAAAATTGAAAGCAAATGAAGATTGCTGCCAGACAAAAGGTGCCACCACAGAAAACTCTTGCTGCCCAAGAAGTGCCCAGGCTGCCCCACCAACTGCACCTCCAAGCCCAAGCTTCCGGACTTTTTTTCCTGGTGGAAAGAGCTGCTGTTCCCTTTTTTCTGCCCTGCGATTCAATGGCCGGTCCCACCTCCTGAACAATGTACTCCAAATAAAGATTGCTGCCAGACAAAAGGTGCCACCACAGAAAGGTCTTGCTGCCCAAGAAGTGCCCAGGCTGTCCCAATAACTGCACCTCCAAGCCAAAGCTTCCAGACTGTTTTTCCTTAGGGAAAGAGCAGATGTTCCCTTTTTTCAACCCTGCACTGCAATGGTCGGTCCCACCTTTTGAATAATTGAAAGCAAATGAAGATTCCTGCCAGACAAAACGTGCCACCACAGAAAACTCTTCCTTCCCAAGAAGTGCCCAGCCTGCACAAACTACACCTCAAAGCCAAAGCTTCCAGACTTTTTTTCCTGGTGGAAAAAGCTGCTGTTCCCTTTTTTCAACTCTGCTCTGAAATATCCTGTCCCACCTCCTGAACAATTGAATCCAAATGAAGATTCGTGCCAGACAAAAGGTGCCACCACAGAATGCTCTTGCTGCCCAAGAAGTGCCCAGGATGCCCCAACAACTGCACGTCAAAGCCAAAGCATCCAGACTTTTTTTCCTGGTGGAAAGAGCTGCTGTTCCCTTTTTTCAGCCCTGCGTTGCAGTGGCCGGTCCCACCTCCTGAACAATGTACTCCAAATAAAGATTGCTGCCAGACAAAAGGTGCCACCACAGAAAACTCTTGCTGCCCAAGAAGTGCCCAGGCTGTCCCAATAACTGCACCTCAAAGCCAAAGCTTCCAGACTGTTTTTCCTTAGGGAAAGAGCTGCTGTTCCCTTTTTTCAACCCTGCACTGCAATGGTCGGTCCCACCTTTTGAATAATTGAATGCAAATGAAGATTCCTGCCAGACAAAACGTGCCACCACAGAAAACTCTTCCTTCCCAAAAAGTGCCCAGCCTGCACAAACTACACCTCAAAGCCAAAGCTTCCAGACTTTTTTTCCTGGTGGAAAAAGCTGCTGTTCCCTTTTTTCAACTCTGCTCTGAAATATCCTGTCCCACCTCCTGAAAAATTGAATCCAAATGAAGATTCCTGCCAGACAAAAGGTGCCACCACAGAAAGCTCTTTGCTGCCCAAGAAGTGCCCAGGCTGCCCCAACAACTGCACCTCCAAGCCAAAGCTTCCAGACTGTTTTTCCTAGGGAAAGGCCTGCTGTTCCCTTTTTTCAGCCCTATGCTGCAATGACCTGTCCCACCTTTTGACATATAGAATCCAAATGAAGATTTCTGCCATACAAAAGGTGCCACCACAGAAAACTCTTGCTGCCCAAGAAGTGCCCAGGCTGCCCCACCAACTGCACCTCCAAGCCCAAGCTTCCAGGCTTTTTTTCCTGGTGGAAGGAGCTGCTGTTCCCTTTTTTCTGCCCTGCGATTCAATGGCCGGTCCCACCTCCTGAACAATGTACTCCAAATAAAGATTGCTGCCAGAGAAAAGGTGCCACCACAGAAAACTCTTGCTGCCCAAGAAGTGCCCAGGCTGTCCCAATAACTGCACCTCCAAGCCAAAGCTTCCAGACTGTTTTTCCTTAGGGAAAGAGCTGCTGTTCCCTTTTTTCAACCCTGCACTGCAATGGTCGGTCCCACCTTTTGAATAATTGAAAGCAAATGAAGATTCCTGCCAGACAAAAGGTGCCACCACAGAAAACTCTTGCTGCCCAAGAAGTGCCCAGCCTGCACAAACTACACCTCAAAGCCAAAGCTTCCAGACTTTTTTTCCTGGTGGAAAAAGCTGGTGTTCCCTTTTTTCAACTCTGCTCTGAAATATCCTGTCCCACCTCCTGAACAATTGAATCCAAATGAAGATTCGTGCCAGACAAAAGGTGCCACCACAGAATGCTCTTGCTGCCCAAGAAGTGCCCAGGATGCCCCAACAACTGCACGTCAAAGCCAAAGCATCCAGACTTTTTTTCCTGGTGGAAAGAGCTGCTGTTCCCTTTTTTCAGCCCTGCGTTGCAGTGGCCGGTCCCACCTCCTGAACAATGTACTCCAAATAAAGATTGCTGCCAGACAAAAGGTGCCACCACAGAAAGGTCTTGCTGCCCAAGAAGTGCCCAGGCTGTCCCAATAACTGCACCTCCAAGCCAAAGCTTCCAGACTGTTTTTCCTAGGGAAAGGCCTGCTGTTCACTTTTTTCAGCCCTATGCTGCAATGACCTGTCCCACCTCCTTAAAAATAGAATCTAAATGAAGATTTCTGCCATACAAAAGGTGCCACCACAGAAAACTCTTGCTGCCCAAGAAGTGCCCAGGCTGCCCCACCAACTGCACCTCCAAGCCCAAGCTTCCAGGCTTTTTTTCCTGGTGGAAGGAGCTGCTGTTCCCTTTTTTCTGCCCTGCGATTCAATGGCTGGTCCCACCTCCTGAACAATGTACTCCAAATAAAGATTGCTGCCAGACAAAAGGTGCCACCACAGAAAACTCTTGCTGCCCAAGAAGTGCCCAGGCTGCCCCACCAACTGCAGCAGAAGCGAAAGGATCCAGACTTTTTTTCCTGGTGGAAAGAGCTGCTGTGTTCCCTTTTTTCAGCCCTGCGCTGCAATGACCGGTCCCACCTCCTGAAAAATTGAAAGCAAATGAAGATTCCTGCCAGACAAAAGTTGCCACCACAGAAAGCTCTTTGATGCCCAAGAAGTGCCCAGTCTGCCCCAACAACTACACTTCAAAACCAAAGCTTCCAGACTTTTTTTCCTTAGGGAAAGATGCTGTTCCCTTTTTTCAACCCTGCGCTGCAATGGCCTGTCCAACCTCCTAAAAAAAAGAATCCAAATGAAGATTGATGCCAGACAAAAGGTGCCACCACAGAAAGGTCTTGCTGCCCAAGAAGTGCCCAGGCTGCCCCAACAACTGCACCTCCAAGCCAAAGCTTTCCCAGACTGTTTTTCCTAGGGAAAGGCCTGCTGTTCCCTTTTTTCAGCCCTATGCTGCAATGACCTGTCCCACCTTTTGACATATAGAATCCAAATGAAGATTTCTGCCATACAAAAGGTGCCACCACAGAGAGCTCATTGCTGCCCAAGAAGTGCCCAGGCTGCCCCAACAACTGCACGTCAAAGCCAAAGCTTCCAGACTTTTTTCCTTAGGGAAAGAGGTGCTGTTCCCTTTTTTCAGCTCTGCGATTCAATGGCCGGTCCCACTTCCTGAACAATTTACTCCAAATGAAGATTGCTGCCAGACAAAAGGTGCCACCACAGAAAACTCTTGCTGCCCAAGAAGTGCCCAGGCTGCCCCACCAACTGCAGCAGAAGCGAAAGGATCCAGACTTTTTTTCCTGGTGGAAAGAGCTGCTGTATTCCCTTTTTTCAGCCCTGCGCTGCAATGACCGGTCCCACCTCCTGAAAAATTGAAAGCAAATGAAGATTGCTGCCAGACAAAAGGTGCCACCACAGAAAGGTCTTGCTGCCCAAGAAGTGCCCAGGCTGTCCCAATAACTGCACCTCAAAGCCAAAGCTTCCAGACTGTTTTTCCTTAGGGAAAGAGCTGCTGTTCCCTTTTTTCAACCCTGCACTGCAATGGTCGGTCCCACCTTTTGAATAATTGAATGCAAATGAAGATTCCTGCCAGACAAAACGTGCCACCACAGAAAACTCTTCCTTCCCAAGAAGTGCCCAGCCTGCACAAACTACACCTCAAAGCCAAAGCTTCCAGACTTTTTTTCCTGGTGGAAAAAGCTGCTGTTCCCTTTTTTCAGCTCTGCTCTGAAATATCCTGTCCCACCTCCTGAACAATTGAATCCAAATGAAGATTCGTGCCAGACAAAAGGTGCCACCACAGAATGCTCTTGCTGCCCAAGAAGTGCCCAGGCTGCCCCAACAACTGCACGTCAAAGCCAAAGCTTCCAGACTTTTTTCCTGGTGGAAAGAGCTGCTGTTCCCTTTTTTCAGCCCTGCGTTGCAGTGGCCGGTCCCACTTCCTGAACAATTTACTCCAAATAAAGATTGCTGCCAGACAAAAGGTGCCACCACAGAAAACTCTTGCTGCCCAAGAAGTGCCCAGGCTGCCCCACCAACTGCACCTCCAAGCCCAAGCTTCCGGACTTTTTTTCCTGGTGGAAGGAGCTGCTGTTCCCTTTTTTCTGCCCTGCGATTCAATGGCCAGTCCCACCTCCTGAATAATGTACTCCAAATAAAGATTGCTGCCAGACAAAAGGTGCCACCACAGAAAACTCTTGCTGCCCAAGAAGTGCCCAGGCTGCCCCACCAACTGCAGCAGAAGCGAAAGGATCCAGACTTTTTTTCCTGGTGGAAAGAGCTGCTGTGTTCCCTTTTTTCAGCCCTGCGCTGCAATGACCGGTCCCACCTTTTGAAAAATGAAAGCAAATGAAGATTCCTGCCAGACAAAAGGTGCCACCACAGAAAGCTCTTTTCTGCCCAAGAAGTGCCCAGTCTGCCCCAACAACTACACCTCAAAGCCAAAGGTTCCAGACTTTTTTTCCTTAGGGAAAGATGCTGTTCACTTTTTTCAGCCCTGCGCTGCAATGACCGGTCCCACCTTTTGAAAAATGAAAGCAAATGAAGATTCCTGCCAGACAAAAGGTGCCACCACAGAATGCTCTTTGCTGCCCAAGAAGTGCCGAGGCTACCCCAACAACTACACCTCCAAGCCAAAGGTTCCAGACTTTTTTTCCTTAAGGAAAGAGCTGCTGTTCCCTTTTTTCAGCCCTGTGTTGCAATGGCGTGTCTTACCTCCTAAAAATAGAATCCAAATGAAGATTGCTGCCAGACAAAAGGTGCCACCACAGAATGCTCTTTGCTGCCCAAGAAGTGCCCAGTATGCCCCAATAACTGCACCTCCAAGCCAAAGCGTCCAGACTGTTTTTCCTAGGGAAAGGCCTGCTGTTCCCTTTTTTCAGCCCTATGCTGCAATGACCTGTCCCACCTTTTGACATATAGAATCCAAATGAAGATTTCTGCCATACAAAAGGTGCCACCACAGAGAGCTCATTGCTGCCCAAGAAGTGCCCAGGCTGCCCCAACAACTGCACGTCAAAGCCAAAGCTTCCAGACTTTTTTCCTTAGGGAAAGAGCTGCTGTTCCCTTTTTTCAGCCCTGCGTTGCAGTGGCCGGTCCCACTTCCTGAACAATTTACTCCAAATAAAGATTGCTGCCAGACAAAAGGTGCCACCACAGAAAACTCTTGCTGCCCAAGAAGTGCCCAGGCTGCCCCACCAACTGCAGCAGAAGCGAAAGCTTCCAGACTTTTTTTCCTGGTGGAAAGAGCTGCTGTTCCCTTTTTTCTGCCCTGTGCTGCAATGACCGGTCCCACCTTTTGAAAAATTGAAAGCAAATGAAGATTGATGCCAGACAAAAGGTGCCACCACAGAAAGGTCTTGCTGCCCAAGAAGTGCCCAGGCTGTCCCAATAACTGCACCTCCAAGCCAAAGCTTCCAGACTGTTTTTCCTAGGGAAAGGCCTGCTGTTCACTTTTTTCAGCCCTATGCTGCAATGACCTGTCCCACCTCCTTAAAAATAGAATCCAAATGAAGATTTCTGCTATACAAAAGGTGCCACCACAGAAAGGTCTTGCTGCCCAAGAAGTGCCCAGGCTGCCCCACCAACTGCACC